>NC_053028.1:390531451-390640621 GCF_003073215.2 Triticum urartu
ATTTGATGAGAATGACATGTTTGAGAATTTATTTGCTACAATGATGTTTTTCCCAAGCTTGGGGATGCTATGCTTAATGAAGATGATACTTTTAGTCCCCCAAGTTTTGATGGGAAAATTTATTATGATGATAGCATGACACCTTTTATGATGATTATATTGATGAAAATGGGTTTGTAGAGGTCATGACTTTATTTAATGATGAATCCACAACTTTGGAAGAGGTTTCAATTGACTATGATAAAAAAGTTGCTATCTATAATGATTATGGTGATGACATGTATGCTATAAAGAGTAACGATAAGCATGAAACTTGTCATCATGATTCTTATTTCCAATATGATTATGCCAATCAAGTATCACATGATAGTTATTTTGTTGAGTTTCTCCCCACTACTATTCATGAGAATAAATTTTCTTATGTGGAGAGTAATAAAATTTCTATGCTTGTGTATCATGAAAAGTATGCTTTATGTGATAGCTATATTGTTGAATTCATTCATGATGCTACTGAAAATTGTTATGAGAGAGGAATATATGCTTCTACATATCTCACTAATATCAAGTTTCCTCTCCCTATGTTGAAAATATTGAAGTTATGCTTGATTTTCCTTCCTATGCTAGTTGATTCTTGCTCCCATAAATTGTTTGATCACAAAATCCCTATGCATTGGAAGTGGGTTAGGCTTAAATCTGATTGCCATGTGTTTCATGATGCTCCCTTTATGCTTCAATTCTTTAGTTTTATGAGAGCATCATTGAAATCATCATGCGTAACTAGAAATGCATTAAAGAAAAGCGCTCATTGGGAGACAACCCAACACATTTATCCCTACTGTGTTTGTGTGTTAACATGATTAAGCTACTGTAGTAATCGACTTTTATAGCTTTTGTTTCAATAACGTGCCAAGTAAAGCCTTTGGGATAGTGTGGATGATAGTTGATTTGATTTTGTGCATTAACAAAAACTTATGCGCCCAGTAACAGAACAGATCTGCTCTGCTGAAACGCGATGAATTCTTGATTTTTTCAGATAAATTCTTGAATTATTTTTTCACATTATTGAGATACAAATTGTCCACGTTGTCCTATTTTTTTATAATTTTTAGAGTAACAGAAGTATGGTCATTGTTCAAATCATTACAGACTATTCTGTTTTTCACAGATTCTGTTTTCAATGCATACTTTGCTTGTTTTGTAGTTTCTATGGCTTATATTGCTCAAAATAAATTGTGGAAATGATAAGTTAAAACAGGCATTGTGTGAGAGAAATAATTAATCTTGTATTTGACAGTACGAAAGTGAATGATTTGTCTTTATCATACTAACCTATCTCACGAAGTTCCGTTATGTTTTGTGTGATTGAAGTTTTCATGTTTTGGGTGAGATATCGATATGAGGAGAATAAGGAGTGACAAGACCCTAAGAATGGGGATGCCCAAGATGGCATCCCCTCTTTTGTCTCCAACATTATCGGTAACCTCACTTGGAGCTATATTTTTATTCGTCACATGATATGAGTTTTTCTTGGAGCATGATACGTCCATTTTGCATCATGCTTTTATGTTGATATTTATTGCATTACAGGCTGTTATTTCACATTATGGTACAATACTTATGCCTTTTCTCTCTTATTTTACAAGATTTACATGAAGAGGGAGAATGTCGACAGCTAGAATTATGGACCGTAAAGGAGCTAATCTGAGATGCCTATTCTGCACAACTCCAAATGTCCCGAAACTTTACGGAGAATTATTTTGGAATATATAAAAAATATAGGGCGAAGAAGTTATAGAAGGGGACCCACCAGTTGGCCACAAGCCTGTGGGACGCGCCCTACCCCTAGGGCGCACGCCCAGGGTTTGTGGGCCCCCTGGCCACCATCTGGTTCCCATATTCTGCTATATGAAAGGTATTGACCTAGAAAAAAAATCACAAGGAAGCTTTCGGGACGAAGCGTCGCCATCTCGAGGCGGAACCTAGGCAGAAGCAATCTAGGGCTCCGGCGGAGCTGTTCTGTTGGGGAAACTTCCCTCCGGGAGGGGGAAATCATCGCCATCATCATCACCAATGATCCTCTCATCGAGAGGGGTTCAATCTCCATCAACATCTTCACCAACACCATCTCCTCTCAAACCCTATTTCATCTCTTGTATTCAATCTTTGTCGCAAAACCTCAGAATGGTACCTATGGGTTGCTAGTAGTGTTGATTACTCCTTGTAGTTGATGCTCGTTGGTTTATTTGGTGGAAGATCATATGTTTGGATCCTTAATGATATTTATTACCCCTTTGATCTTGAACATGAACATGCTTTGTGAGTAGTTACGTTTGTTCCTAAGCACATGGGAGAAGTATTGTTATAAGTAATCATGTGAATTTGGTATTCGTTCAATATTTTGATGAGATGTATGTTGTCTTTCCTCTAGTGGTTTTATGTGAACATCGACTACATGACACTTCACCATGATTTGGGCCTAGGGTAGGGAATTGGGAAGTAATAAGTAGATGATGGGTTGCTAGAGTGACAGAAGCTTAAACCCTATTTATGTGTTGCTTCGTAAGGGGCTGGTTTGGATCCACATGTTTCATGCTATGGTTAGATTTATCTTAATTCTACTTTGTAGTTTCAGATGCTTGCGAGATGGGTTAATCATAAGTGGGAGGCTTGTCCAAGTAAGGACAACACAAAGCATCGGTCCACCCACATATCAAATTATCAAAGTAACGAACCCGAATCATATGATCATGATGAAAACTAACTTGACATTAATTCCCATGTGTCCTCATGAGCGCTTTGCTTTATATAAGAGTTTGTGTAGGCTTATCCTTTGCTATGAAAAGGATTGGGCACCTTTTTACACCTTTGTTACACTTGTTACTTGTTACCTGTTACGAATTATCTTATCATAAAACTATCTGTTATCAATAATTTCACTGTGTGCAGAGAATACCTTGCTGAAAACCGCTTGTCATTTCCTTCCACTCCTCGTTGGGTACGACACTCTTACTTATAGAAAGTACTACAATTGAGCCCCTATACTTTTGGGCCATCAAGACTCTTTCCTGGCGCTGTTACTGGGGAGTGGAGCGCTTCTGGTAAGTGGAATTTGGTTAGGAAACATTTATACTACCTGTTGAAATTTACTATCACTTGTCACTATGGAAAATCATCCTTTGAGGGGCTTGTTCGGCGTATCTTCACCTCAACCAGAAGAGTAGGAAGTTTATCCTCAACCTACTACACCTACTGAGAATATTTATTATTAAATTCCTTTGGGTATGATGGAGAAACTGCTAGCTAATCCTTATGCAGGAGATGGAACACTACATCCTGATTTGCATCTAATCTATGTGGATGAAGTCTATGGATTATTTAAGCTTGCAGGTTTACCCGAGGATGAAGTCAAGAAGAAGGTATTCCCTTTATCTTTAAAGGGAAAGGCATTGACATGGTATATGCTATGCGATGATATTGGAGCTTGGAATTACAACCGATTGAAATTGGAATTTCATTAGAAGTTTTATCCCATGCATCTGGTTCATCGTGATCGGAATTATACATATAATTTTTGGCCTCATGAAGGAGAGAGTATCGCTCAAGCTTGGGGGAGGCTTAAGTTAATTCTATATTCATGTCCCAATCATGTGCTCTCAAGATAAATTATTATACATAATTTTTATGCTCGGCTTTCTCGTAATGATCAATCCATGCTCGATACTTCTTGTACTGGTTCTTTTATGAAGAAGACTATTGAATTCAAATAGGATCTTTTAGAAATAATTAAATGCAACTCTAAAGATTAGGAGCTCGACGAAGGTAAGGAGTCATGTATAAACCTTGAGTTTGATTGTGTTAAATCTTTTATGGATACCGATGTTTTTCGTGAATTTAGCACTAAATATGGACTTAGCTCTGAAATAGTAGCTTCTTTTTGTGAATCATTTGCTACTCATGGTGATCTCCCTAAAGAGAAGTGGTTTAAATATCATCCTCCCATTGAATTAAAAGTATTAGAACCCATTAAAGTTGAAGAAGAAACCATTACTTATAATGCTGATCCAGTTATTCCTACTGCTTATGTTGAGAAACCACCTTTTCCTGTTAGGAGAAAAGAACATACTAAAGCTTCAACTGTAGTTCGAAAGAGTTATACAAGAACACCTACACCCTCTGAACAAATTAAAGTTGAACCTAATGTTGATATGGTTAAAGATCTCTTGGTTGATAATATCGATGGGCATGTTATTTATTTCTGTGATGAAGCTACTAGAATTGCTATACCCGATGAAAAAGATAAACATAAACCTGTTGTTGGCATGCCTGTTGTCTCTTTTAAAATAGGAGATCATTGTTATAATGGCTTATGTGATTTGGGTGCTAGTGTGTGCAATCCCTTTTACTTTATATCAAGAAATTATGAATGATATTGCACCTACTGAAATAGAAGATATTGATGTTACTATTAAGCTTTCTAATAGAGATAGTGTCACACCACTTGGGATTGTTAGAGATGTTGCGGTCTTGTGTGGGAAAATAAAATACCCTACTGATTTTCTAGTTCTTGGTTCCCCACAAGATGATTTTTGTCCCGTTATATTCGACAGACCTTTCTTGAACACGGTTAATGCTAGGATAGACTGTGAGAAAGAAACTATTAATGTATGTTTTGGGGACGTGTCTCATGAGTTTAATTTCTCCAAATTCCATAGACAACCGCGTGATAAAGAATTGCCTAGTAAAGACGAAAGTATTGGTCTTGCTTCTATTGTCGTGCCTCCTACTGATCCTTTAGAACAATATTTGCTAGACCATAAAAATGATATGTTTATGAATGAAAGAAACGAAATAGATGAAATATTCTTTAAACAAATGCCTGTTTTGAAACACAATTGGCCTGTTGAGACTCTTGGAGATCCTCTACCACCCAAGAGTGATCCTGTGTTTGATCTTAAACAGTTACCTGATACTCTAAATATGCTTATGTTGATGAAAAGAAGATATATCCTGTTATTATTAGTGCTAACCTTTCAGAACATGAAGAAAAGAGATTATTGAAAACTGTAAGGAAGCATCGTGCCGCTATTGGATATACTCTTGATGATCTTAAGGGCATTAGTCTCACCCTATGTTAGCATAAAATTAATATGGAGCCTGATGTTAAACCAGTTTTTGATCACGAGCGATGGTTAACTCCAAAAATGAAAGAAGTGGTAAGAAATGAAATATTAAAGCTTCTGGAAGCGGGTATAATTTATCCCATAGATGATAGTAGATGGGTAAGTCCTGTTCATTGTGCCCCCAAAAATGGAGGTATTAATGTTGTTCCTAATGATAAAAATGAATTTATCCCACAAAGAATTGTCACGGGCTATAGAATGGTAATTGGTTTCAGAAAATTAAACAAAGCTACTAGGAAAGATCATTGTCCTCTACCTTTTATGTATCAAATGCTAGAAAGACTATCAAAACATACACATTTTCGCGTTCTAGATCGATACTCTGGTTTTTCCCAAATACCTGTGTCACGAGAGAATCAAGAGAAAAACCACTTTTACTTGTCCTTTTGGTACATTTGCTTATAGATGTATGCTGTCGGTGTACAAAAGTAGGGGCCTTTATGTACCCCTTTACTTGTGCACGGGCAGTCGTAGCCACACCTGCGGCCGGGCTTGGCAGGGCAGAGGAAGCGAAGGTACAAGACTTCTGAGGCAGCACTCAAGCCAGAAGCATGAAGAGCGAAGGGACAAGATGGGCTTCCCCCGGCAAGATCCTTGCCGGGGCAAGTTGCCCAACACCAGCAAGACCGCCACCCTTGAGCCCGAGAGTTATGACGCCATCGGCAACGTCAAGACCAAGGCTCGGCTTGCCGGGGCAAGTTGCCCAACACCAGCAAGACCACCACCCTTGAGCCCCGAGAGTTATGACGCCATCGACAACGTCAAGACCAAGGCTCGGGCGCGCCTGCATGGTGGCATGCAGATCTTTGAGAAAACCAAAGGCCTGCAAGCCTAGATGAGCACTAGAAGATGAAGACCCCCGGCAAGATCTTGTCGGGGATGACCGAAGACCCCCGGCAAGACCCTTACCGGGGACTCTCACAAGCCCTTGGCAAGACCCTTGCCGGGGGCATCTACGGAGCTAGGACCAAGCCCGCACTTGCCAGAGTTTCGCTGCCCCGCGCCCATTCCGATGTGGCGGCCAGCCCGCTAACTAGGCGAGCGCCTGCATGGCAGCATGCAGCTTCTAGGCCAACTAGCCAAGCACCTGCGTGGTGGCATGCAGATCTTCGTGAAGACCCTGGCACCGCACCAGCTCAGCAGCCAGCCAGCCAGCATGGCGCTGCATGCCTCATCAGCCTGGACGCGCGTCAGAGCAAGGCGAGGCGGCGATGGATGGGACGAGCTTCTTTGTTGTCCCCGATAAAGCAAGAGGGAACGTCGGCAGTGCATTAAATGCATTTGTCCTACGGTGCCAGGAGATAGACTTGTACACTGTATATACTTTCCACCTCCTGTGTGCCATTGTGGCAACCCCTTTTGACATATAAAAGGAGGCCCGAGGCGTACTGAGGAAGGATTCGGACTTTTTGGACTACGCATGCACCGCAGCTAGTTCAGGAGATCAAGAACACTAAATACACACAAAGGAGGACTAGGGTTTTACGCATCGTTTGCGGCCCGAACCTGGGTAAAAATCCCCTCGTGTTGATCTTCTAGACCCGCTCTTTGCGCATCCCCACACCCCGCCAACCGTAGAAGGGACTCCCCGAGGGATCCCATAGGTGTCGTTCCTAAACCCCGACATCTTTAGCGTGCCAGGTAGGGGGCGTTGAGGCTGTGACAATCCGGTTTTGAAGTCAAATCATCGAATCCTTCATCGCGATGGCTCCCAAGAAGAAGGCGATCACGGCGATTGGCTCGTCTAGGGCCGAGCCACCCGTCCCAGCGCTGGCGGGCGATAGAGCGGTCGCGGATGGTGGCGGAGACGTGGCCCGCGAGCATCCACGACACTCTGGCAATCGGAGCCAGGCAAGCAGCGTCGTGCGTGCCCGAGATGACAAGCCGCGCGCCGCTAGGCCCGGGGGCGGGGCCATGCTGCCCACGGGTGGCGCGGCGACCTCCTGAACGCCCCAGCCGACGCCCGTGCCGTGACCTTCCCAGGCCACGTGTTACGAGCAACACCACAATGTCGGTGCCTTCGGACACCGCCGCAGGAAGAGCCCTTTGCATCACTCTCAAGACGCACCAGGCCGGCATGCGCGCCCAGACGCTGGTGGAAACAGCGCGCGACAGCGAGACCGTGATAGAGCTCCTTCTAACGTGGTTAGAAGTCGGAGCGCGTCATGGTCCACACAGGTTTCGCCACCACCCATGCCAGTGGAAGCGTTGGCACGTGTGCAACTACTCCTCGACTTCCCTCCAGCAGCGGAGAAGCTCGACGAGTGGAGGGCCACCATTCGAAGCCTCATCAGCTTCGCCAACAAAGACGAGCCACGCCTAGCGGGACCCTCGTGCCGGCGGTTGGTGGACCGGGGACGCTGCAACCATGGTGCACTCTCCTCCCCCACGGCCGCGATAGCAGCCACTGGCTCGCCGGGCCAACGCCCGTGACAATGTTTCTATAGCGTCGTCCAACCCACGAGCCTGCCGTGACCAACGTCAAGTCCTTCAGGAGTGAGCTCAGGAAGACGCTCGGACCACTATCGAGCGATGGCGAGACACGCGCCATCAGTCAGATAGGCGCGCGAGACCCACTATGGACCGCCCAGCGTCGGGGGGTGTCGGTGACCTACCTTATGAGGTGGGTTGTCCAGCCTTTACCCGTGAGCTGCGGCAGTTCCAGTGGCCCACCCACCGCACGTTCAAGCTTGATGTCGAAGAAAAATACAACGGTAAGACTCACCCATCGGAGTTCCTCAGCATCTACACCATCGTGATATAAGCTGCCGGGGCTCGCGACGATATGGTGGTTGGCAATTATTTCCCCTTGGCAATTAAGCCCAACGTCATCTCATGGTTGATGCACCTGCCACTGGATTCCATCTCTTGGTCGGATTTGTGCCACGAGTTTGTTGGCGCCTTTACCGGAGGCACCGAGCTCCTGGCCAGGAGAGTGATTTGCATGTCATCCCCCAGAAGGACGGCGAGTTCCTGTGCAAGTACATACAAAGGTTTAGCCGTGTGCAGTACAACATCCCAGATGTTCATCCCGCCGCTGTCATCAGTGCATTCCATCAGAATGTTTGCAACCGCAAGATGCGCGAGGAGCTAGCGATGAACAAGGTTAAGGATGTAGCCGAGTTGGCTGATAGGTGCGCTTGGGTTGAAGAAGGAAGGGAGTACCCCGACGAAGATGCCGGCGCGGAAACTGACTCCACGGACGAAGACGCCGTCGCCCCGCAAAGAAGGGCCGACGCTGCAATAGGAGGCGTAAGGGCAAGACCGTGCTTGCCGTCGAGGGATCCGGTGACCCCGCCACCGCTAAGAAGGCCAAGGTTAACGACCCCGGCAAGGAAGTTTCCGGGTGCGCCGCCTGTCAGGCCTTAGCGGCTGCTGACAAGCCAGGAGGCTCCAACAAGCAGTGCTGCAAGATCCACCGCACGAAAGGCCATGACCTCCAGAATTTTCGACAGGTTGAGCTACTTGTAGAGAAGCTGAAAGCTAAATATGAGAGGCGCGATAAGGAGAAGGGCCAAGATGGTGCTGAGGGGTCCGGCAAGAAGCGTGGCAGTCGAGGGGTCCAGCAAGAGATGCCCACTCAGGGCCGTGACAAGAAGGAGGAAGATGATGGTCATGATTAGGACAATGAGTACGGCAAACACGAGTTCTAGAAAGCTACGGAGGCCATGTGCGTTGACGGTGGCGCCTCGCTGCACACCTCTCACTGCCAACTGAAGCAGTGGACGCGTGAAGTCACTATGGTGGAGCCATCAGTCGACGCCCAGAGGCCACTAAAGTGGTCCAGCACGCCTATTATTTTTGACACCGAAGATCTCCCCGACAGGGCCTGATGCCGGCAAGGCAGAACCCCCTGACAGAGCCTGGTCCCGGCAAGACGTAGTCCGCGCAAGCGGGCAAAGTCGAACAGAAGAAGAAGGTGGTGCAGCACCCAGTTTATTTTGTTAGTTCCCTCTTGCAGGGGCTAGATCAAGATATTCTAGCATACAGAAGCTACTTTTCGGCCTTCTTATGGCCTCGAGAAAGTTGTGTCACTATTTCCAAGCGCATGAGATCACCGTCGTCACCCGCCTCCCTTTGCAACTAATCTTGCACAATCTGGATGCGACTGGGAGGATTGTGGAGTGGGCATTGGAACTGTCAAGCTTCGACCTAAAATTTGAAAGCACTTCAACAATCAAGAGCCGAGCCTTGGCAGAGTTCATAGTGGAATGGACCTCAATGCCAGACGAAGAAGTTTGAGAGACCGCCCTTCCCGGCAAGGAGACGAGCCGAGATTGGATCATGTACTTTGACGGAGCTTTCTCGCTGCAAGGTGCTGGTGCCGACATGCTACTCGTCGCACCCATCGGAGAGCGCCTCAAGTATGTGGTCCAGATGCACTTCCCCTAGTAAAAGTCAACGAACAACATGGCGGAGTACGAGGGATTGCTTGCCAGTCTCAGGATCATGGAAGACCTCAGAATCAGGAAGCTCATCAGAGGTGATTCGCAGCTCGTCGTCAAGAAAGTCAACAAGGATTACCAGAGCCCGTTGATGGAGGCTTATGTGGATGAGGTGAGGAAGCGGGAAGAGCATTTTGATGGTCTGCAAGTAGAGCATGTTCCCCAAGCGGAAAACATCATTGCCGACAACTTGTCGAAATGCGCTGCCCTCAAGTTGCCTATGGAACCAGGTACCTTTGTGCTTCAGTTGACCCAGCCATCCATTAAGCCACCAGCAGGACAAAACAAGCGAAGGAAGGCAGGCCCCGGCAAGTACTTTCCCGCTGATCACCCAGG
Source organism: Triticum urartu (assembly GCF_003073215.2). Taxonomy (NCBI): domain Eukaryota; kingdom Viridiplantae; phylum Streptophyta; class Magnoliopsida; order Poales; family Poaceae; genus Triticum; species Triticum urartu. The sequence goes on from NC_053028.1 coordinate 390,541,413, forward strand.
ATCTGCCGGCAAGGACGTTGCCGGGTGCCCCAAGCTTGCCGGGGAGCAGCAACCTCTGGCGGGGCCCCAAGCCCCAACCGTAGAAGGAGCTGCCCCTACAGCCTAAGATGAGCCTTTAGTCCTTGTCGCCGAGCCCCAAGATCCGGCATGGGCGCACCACACCGTCCGCTTCCTCCAAACAGGGGAACTCCACGAGGAACAGGAAGAGGCAGATAAAGTAGCCCATCGGTCCAGCATGTACCAGTTTGTGGATGATGCCCTATATAGAAGGAGATCGAACGGCGTGAAACTGAAGTGCATTCCTCGGGAGGACGGACTAGAGCTCTTGGCAAAGATACATGGAGGTATGTGTGGCTCTCACATAGGGTCAAGGGCCCTTGCCGGAAAAGTGTTCCAGCAAGGTTTCTTCTGGCCCACCGCTCTCCAGGATGCAACTACACTAGTAACCAAGTGTGAAGCGTGCCAATTCCATTCAAAGAAGCTTCATCAGCCAGCCCAATCCCTTCAGACAATACCTCTTTCCTAGCCCTTTTCTGTCTTGGGGCTCAACATACTGGGCCCCTTTCCCCGTGCTATCGGGTGCTTGGAGTACTTTTACGTTGCAATCGACAAGTTCACAAAGTGGCCGGAAATTGGAACCGGTGAGAAAGGTGACAGCACAATCAGCCGTCAAGTTCTTCAAGGGACTAGTTTACCGTTTCGGTGTGCCAAATAGAGTCATCACCGACAATGGCACGCAGTTCACAAGACGCACCTTCAAGACCTCGGCGGCAAGGTTTGTTTTGCTTCTGTTGCTCATCCGAGAAGCAATGGCCAGGCTGAGAGGGCGAATGCGGAAGTGCTGCGGGGCCTCAAAACCAGAACTTTTGACAGGCTGCACAAGTGCGAAAGGCGCTCGATTGATGAGTTGCCAACAGTTCTTTTGTCGATCAGAACGACACCAAATCAAGCCACTAGCCAGACACCCTTTGCCCTGGTGTACGGGGCAGAAGCAGTTCTCCCCACGGAACTCATATACGGGTCACCTCAAGTGCTCGCTTACAATGAGGTTGAGCAAGAGCAGTTGTGCCAAGACGATGTGACGCTCCTTGAGGAAGATCGTCTTCAGGCTGCTATGCGAGCCGCTCGTTACCAGCAAGCCTTGCGCCGCTACCATAGCCATAAGGTTCACGCCCGAAGCCTTGAGGAAGGCGACATTGTTCTTCGGCGAATCCAATCCGCCAAGAATTCAAACAAGTTGACGCCAAAGTGGGAAGGCCCTTATCTGGTAATACGAGTCACCAGGCCCAATGCAGTCCGCTTGGAGATCAAGGATGGCATTCCAGTGAGAAATTCCTGGTACATCGAACATCTTCGCAAGTTTTACCCCTAAGGCGCGGTTGCCGGGAGCCCCAACAACCCCCTTTTTATACTAGCCTTGCCGGCAAGGCATGTAACCCTATGTACAAAGCCAGGCGTAGACCCTGCATGCAGTCAGGGAAAGAAACCCTTAGTATGTACAGTTTCATGTTGATTTCCATAGCTATGTGTATACATATATGCATGCTTATCCAGGGTATTGTACTACTTTTTGATTCCAACAAGTGATAATGGGATGCCAAGGGTCCATGCTCTTGCCCTCTCTTCCTTGCAGCCGCGGCAAGGACGCTTGATCCCGCCAAGGACCCGGCTCAGGCAAGAAGTTGAGAAGACCGCCCGACATGGCGATCCCCGGCAAACCAAACAGATAAAGTTTACCTCTTGCCCATCCATGTTCGTAACCTGTAACTTGTGCATTAGAAAACCTTGCCACTCTCTTTTGAAAACCCGGGTGCTCCCATTCCCGACCCGAACGCTGCTTCGGTCAAAGTGGTCGTAGTAGCCCTTGCTAAAAGGAGATGGACGGGCGGCTGGGCCCTTTGTCTGTAACCCGGCAGATGTGATTCTCCTGCAGGCACAGAGGGTGCCGGCAGGACGGCTTGCTGGGAGGACTTGTTTATTTGCGTTAAGGAGGCATTTTGCCTCTGCACGAGCGTATCCGTGCATGGGTTCCTGGCAAGGCTAGTCTTTTTCATTAACATGCTGGTACAAGTACAGATGTTGTAGAACATAAGCATGGGCTCGAGAGATTACATTACTTAGAAATTAAAATTCGTCAAATGCCTACAAGTTTAGAAAAAAGAGATAAGTGCCCCGTGATCCCTGTTCTTGCCCCTTTCCTCCCAGGTGGGTGATAACCCACAAGTATTGGGGATCGCAACAGTTTTTGATAAGTAAGAGTGTCGAACCCAACGAGGAGCTAAAGGCAGAACAAATATTCCCTCAAGTTCTATCGACCACCGATACAACTCTACGCATGCTTGACATTCGCTTTACCTAGAACAAGTATGAAACTAGAAGTACTTTGTAGGTGTTGTTGGATAGGTTTGCAGGATAATAAAGAGCGCGTAAATAAGAAGTAGGGGCTGTTTAGATGAAGACGCAACTAAGTTAGTTTTAGTAAAGAGCTTTTTGTTACGAGAAAGTTATTTGTCCCTAGGCATTCGATAACTAGACCGATAATCATTATTGCAATTTTATATGAGGGAGAGGCATAAGCTAACATACTTTCTCTACTTGGATCATATGCACTTATGACTGGAACTCTAACAAGACTTTGCAACTACTAAAGATCATTAAGGTAAAACCCAACCATAGCGTTAAAGCATCAAGTCCTCTTTATCCCATACGCAACAACCCCCTTACTCGGGTTTGTGTTTCAGTCACTCACGCAACCCACTATAAGTGAATCATGAACGTATTGCAACACCCTACTGCGGGGATCCCTCACGCTTGCGCGACGTGGAGAGCACCATAGGACAGCACCAATAATAAAACATGCAACTCAAACCAATCTTGATCATCAAATAGCCCATAGAACAAAACAGATCTACTCAAACATCATAGGATAGCCATACATCATTGGGAAATAATATATAGCGTTGAGCACCATGTTTAAGTAGAGATTACATCGGGTAAGAGAGAGGTTACACCGCTGCATAGAGGGGGGAAGAGTTGGTGATGATGGTGGTGAAGTTGTTGGTGAAGATTGCGGTGATGATGATGGCCACGTCAGCACTCCGGCGCCACTGGAAGAGAAGGGGAGAGGGGGCCCCTTCATCTTCTTCTTCCTTGACCTCCTCCCTAGATGGGATAAGGGTTTCCCCTCTAGTCCTTGGCCTCCATGCCGTGGGAGGGGCGAGAGCCCCTCCGAGATTGGATCTGTCTCTCTATCTCTCTCTGTTTTTGCATTCTCAGATTCTACCCTTTCACCATTTCTTATATTCTCGGAGATCCGTAACTCCGATTGGGCTGAAATTTTAACACGATCTCTATCCGGATATTAGCTTTCTTGCAGAGAAAGAAGGGCACCAACCGCCTTACGGGGTGGCCACGAGGGTGAGGGGCGTGACTACCCCCTTGGGGCGCGCCCCCCTGCCTCGTGGTCCCCTCGGGCATCGTCTCGCGTGGATTTTTCTTCCCAAAAATCATATATATTCCAAAAAAATCTCCGTCAGTTTTTATCCTGTTCGGGCTCCGTTTGATATGGATATTCTACGAAACAAAAAGCATGCAACAAACAGGAACTGGCACTAGGCACTGGATCAATATGTTAGTCCCAAAAATGGTATAAAAAGTTGCCAAAAGTATATGAAAGTTGTAAAATATTGGCATGGAACAATCAAAAATTATAGATACGACGGAGACGTATCAGTGCGGCAGGTGAAGGCCAAGAAGGGGCGACGGGGAACTCGCTGATGGAGAGCATGGCGAGGATGATCCTCGGCAGGGCGCGTGGCCGAGGGAGGAGGACGACGCAAATGACGGAGCTGCCGCCAATGGTCAGCCGGAGTTGGAATCAGCGTCCTCCCGCTTGGTACCCTCATCGTCGTTGTCGCTGTCGCCCTCGTCACTCTTGCCCGAGGAGGAGGTTTCGTCATTGGTGGAGCTCTCCGCGCAACACCTTAGGCGAGTTCCCAACTGCCCGAAGACCTTGATGGAGAGCAGGCCGTTCTCCATTAATGTGAAATGGAGAACGAGCCCCTCCGACATGCTTTGGGCCCGGGCAAAAGTCTTCCACCCACGGCGGAGATACATGACGTGAGGGGAGGGAAGTCAACGTCGACCCACTTGCATCCATTACCGCAGCCCCTCGTGTGCAGCCTCAAGGCCTGTGGCAGGTCGAGCTCCATCTCCCGAGAGAATGGAGTGGGGAGGAGGTGACTGCACACCAGCTTGTACAACCTGATGAAGAACTCACGGGGCCGGTCTCCGACGTGGCCCTCCATTGGGGGGGAGCCGCTGGCGGAAGCATGGACGGTGCGCTGCCCGTCCTCCTCTCCCCCGAGTGCCGCGGTGGCCTCGGCCTCGCCCCCCTCTTCCTCTCACAGCAGGCTCTGCTGCCATGGGCTCCGGAGGAGGGGGGACACGCTGTCGAGCAGAAGCCCTCGTCGCCGCCACTGGAGCACCGGCGCACCCTCTCACCATGGCGAAGGGAAGAAAGAGACCAGGTGAGGATGAGATGAATGCAGAAGGAAGCCATCCCTCTCCCCTCTTTATAGAGGGGCGGCGCCTGGGCTCGGCCCCCAACCTGAGGGCGTCCGCTTAAATCGACAAATCCAGTCACCAGGGGAGCGAGGAATCAGGACTGACCCGCTGCTCCAATCAGCGGCGCCCGGCCTCACACCTAGGCATTAAGGCCCGTGCCCTTCGTGTCCACCACCTACCCTCCCTGAGGCATGGGGGACACATGGTGGGCGAGCCAGGATTCGGGAGGCAAGTGGAACGGTCGTTTCCCATCCCGTGATCGTGGGGCGCGGGCACCATGATGTCCACAACCCGAGTCCACTTAGTAAATGAGCCGTGCCCCTACGACTTCCTCTTTTTTATGGGGAAGACGCGGACTGCCTCTTTACTATTTCACCACGAGGTGACGCAAGTGCGCTGCGGCTGCCCCACGCATGACCCCCACATCACACACTCAATGCGGGTCGTGGGGAAGCGCAACTAGCGAAGGAGTTACCGCAGTTAAAACTCTGCCACGCGTGCCCACACACCATTCTGGGCCTGGCCCAACAACGCTCTACAACGCTCTGCGCTTATGTGTGGCCCAGGCCTGGGGGCTCCTGTCAGTGTACAAAAGTAGGGGCCTTTCTGTACCACTTTACTTGTGCACGGGCAATCGTAGCCACACCTGGGGGCGGGCTTGGCAGGGCAGAGGAAGCGAAGGTACAAGACTGCTGAGGCAACACTCAAGCCAGAAGCATGAAGAGCGAAGGGACAAGATGGGCTTCCCCCGGCAAGAGCCTTGCCGGCACGACCTACATGGCCCCGACAAGAGCCTTGTTGGGACGGCCTACATGGCCCCGGCAAGAGCCTTGCCGGGGCAAGTTGCCCAACACCAGCAAGACCGCCACCCTTGAGCCTAAGAGTTATGATGCCATCGGCAACGTCAAGACCAAGGCTCAGGAGTGCCTCCATGGTGGCATGCAGATCTTTGAGAAAACCAAAGGCCCGCAAGCCTAGATGAGCACTAGAAGACGCTTGCCGGGGACGATCGAAGACCCCCGGTAAGACCCTTGCCGGGGACGCTCGCAAGCCCCCAGCAAGACCCTTGCCGGGGACGCCCACGAGACCCCGGCAAGACCCTTGCCGGGGGCACCTACGGAGCCAAGACCAGGCCCGCACTTGCCAGAGTTTCGCTGCCCCGCGCCTGTTCCGACGTGGCGGCCAGGCCGCCAAGTAGGCGAGCGCCTACGTGGCAGCATGCAACTTCTAGGCCAACTAGCCAAGCACATGTGTGGTGGCATGCAGATCTTCATGAAGACCCTGCCACCGGACTAGCTCAGCAGCCAGCCAGCGACGTGGCGCTGCATGCCTCATCAGCCTGGACGCACGTCAGAGAAAGGTGAGCCAGCGATGGATGGGACGAGCTTCTTTGTCGTCCCCGATAAAGCAAGAGGGCATGTCGGTAGCGCATTAAATGCGTTTGTCCTACGGTGCCAGGCAGTAGACTTGTACACTGTACATACTTTCCACCTCCTGTGTGCCACTGTGGGAACCCCTTTTGACATATAAAAGGAGGCCCGAGGCGTACTAAGGAAGGATTCAGACTTTTTGGACTAGGCATGCACCGCAGCTAGTTCAGGAGCTCAAGAACACTAAATACACACAAAGGAGGACTAGGGTTTTACGCATCGTTTGCGGCCAGAACCTTGGTAAAAATCCCCTTGCGCTGATCTTCTAGACCCGCTCTTTGCGCAACCCCATGCCCCGCCAACTGCAGAAGGGACTCCCCGAGGGATCCCATAGGTGTCGTTCCTGAACCCCAACATATGCCTTTTGATTTATGCAATGCACCTTCTACCTTCAAACATGTATGACTGCTATACTCTCTGAATTTTGTGAGAAGATTGTTTAGGTTTTCATGGATGATTTTTCCGTTGACGGAACTTCTTTTGATGATTGCTTAAGAAACCTTGATCGAGTTTTGCAGAGATGTGAAGAAACTAATCTATTCTTGAATTGGGAGAAGTGCCACTTTATGGTTAATGAAGGTATTGTCTTGTGGCATAAAATCTGTGAAAGAGGTATTGAAGTTGATAAAGCTAAAGTTGATGCTATTGAAAAAATGTCGTGTCCTAAAGATATGAAAGGTATAAGAAGCTTCCTTGGTCATGCTGGTTTCTATAGGAGATTTATCAAAGACTTCTCTAAATATCTAGGACTCTCACTAATCTTGTGCAAAAAGATGTTCCATTTGTTTTTTGATGATGATTGTGTAGAAGTACTTCAAATACTTAAGAAAGCCTTAATCTCTATACCTATTGTTCAACCACCTGATTGGAACCTACCCTTTGAAATTATGTGTGATGCTAGTGATTATGATGTTGGTGTTGTTCCAGGACAAAGAGCTAATAAGAAATTAAATGTTATCCATTATGCTAGTAAAACTCTAGACAATGTTAAAATAAATTATGCCACTACTGAAAAAGAATTTTTAGCAGTTGTGTTTACTTGTGACAAATTCAGATCTTATATTGCTGATTCCAAAGTAATTGTTCACATCGATCATGCTGTTATTAAATACCTTATGGAAAATAAAGATGCTCAACCTAGACTCATTAGGTGGGTTCTTCTGCTACAAGAATTTGATTTATATATCACTGATAGGAAAGGGGCTGAGAATCACATAGCTGATAACTTGTCTAGGTTAGAAAATATTCTTGATGAACTAATACCTATTGATGATAGCTTTCCTGATGAACAATTATCTATTGTAAATGCTTCTCGTAGTACCCCATGGTATGCAGACTATGCTAATTTTATTCTTGCTAAATTTATACCACCTAGTTTCACATACCAACAAAAGAAAAAGTTTTTCTATGATTTAAGACATTACTTCTAGGATGACCCATACCTTTATAAAGGAGTAGATGGTGTTATTAGACGTTGTGTACCTGAGCATGAATAGGAACAGACCCTATGCAAGTGCCACTCCGAGGCTTATGGAGGACATCATGCTGGAGTTAGAACTGCGCACAAGGTATTACAATTTGGTTTTATTGGCCTACTTTCTTGAAAGATGATCGTAAGTTTGTCTTATCTTGTGATGAATGTCAAAGAATTGGTAACATTAGTAGACGTCAGGAAATGCCAATGAATTATTCACTTGTTATTGAACCATTTGATGTTTGGGGATTTGATTATATGGGACCTTTTCCATCCTCTAATTGGTACACTCATATTTTTGTTGTTGTTGATTATGTTATTAAGTGGGTAGAAGCTATTCCAATTAGTAGTGCTGATCACAACACTTCCATTAAAATGCTTAAGGAAGTTATTTTCCTGAGGTTTGGGGTCCCTAGATATTTAATGACTGATGGTGGTTCACATTTTATTCATGGCGCTTTTCGTAAATTGCTTGCTAAATATGATGTTAACCATAGGATTGCATCTCCTTATCACCCTCAGTCTAGTGGTCAAGTAGAATTAAGTAACAGAGGAATAAAATTGATCTTGCAAAAGACTGTTAATATATCTAGAAAGAATTGGTCTAAGAAACTTGATGATGCACTATGGGCTTATAGAATTGCTTACAAAAATCCTATGTGTATGTCTCCATATAAAATGGTTTATGAGAAAGCATGTCACTTACCTCTCGAACTAGGACATATAGCTTATTGGGCGATTAAAGAGCTCAACTATGATTTTAAACTTGCCGGTGAAAAAAGGTTATTTGACGTTAGCTCACTCGATGAATGGAGAACCCAAGCCTACGAAAATGCCAAATTGTTTAAAGAAAACATTAAAATATGGCATGACAAGAGGAAAAAAAAGCGTGAGTTTAATGTAGGTGACCATGTGTTGCTATACAATTCTCGGTTAAGATTTTTTGCAGGAAAACTTCTTTCTAAATGGGAAGGGCCTTACACTATCGAGTAAGTTTATCGTTTCGGTGCCATCAAGATCAACAACACCGAAGGCAATGACTCAAAGGTGGTGAATGGGCAAATAATAAAACATTATATCTCAGGTACGCCCATAAATGTTGAAACCAACATTATTAATACCATAACACTAGAGGAGTACATAAGGGAAACTTTCTAGAACGCTCCAGAACCTTGAAAAGGAATATGTATGTGATACGGTAAGTAAACTGACTCCAAAGTTTTCCAATGGCAATTTTACTCCGTATTGGAATATTTAAAAAATTAGAAAAATAAGTAGTCCGTATAGCGCACGAGGAGGCGACAAGCCATGGGGGCGCGCCCTACCTCCTAGGAGCGCCTCCCAGGCTTGTGGCCACCTCATGTGCCCTCCGGACTCTGTTTTCTCCCAGAATATTTGTTTTGCATGGTAAAAATTCATTATTTAATCTCCCGAAGGTTTTGACCACTGTATCATGGCAATCTCCTCTGTTCTTGTTTCGTGCTGTTTCCTGGCAGATCTGAGAATGTGTCATCTCAAGATTCAGAGGGAGAGAGCTATGTCGCTAATTATATCGCAAACCCAAAGCTCTATGGAGAGGCGGACCCTTACGGTTGGATTACGGAGGAGGAGGAAGACTTCGATATGAAGAAAACAAGAGATGACAGCTCTGAGGAAGATGAAGATCCACTACCTCAACCTGGAGACATGCACGTGGAATTCAAGAAGTCAAGCCTTCCTAACAAAGGAAACAAACCTAAGCTTCAATTTATCCCATCTCGTTTCCTACAGGAAAGCAAGGAGGCATTTTGCAAAAGGGTATTAAAGCTTGAGAAAAATACAACCTCATCACCACCTCTGAAGAAGGAGATTGGGTACATGGGTATGGGCACTCCCCTTGGCTTGCGCCAAGCTTGGGGGAGGTGCCCCGATATCGTATCACCATGACATCTTTATCTTTACCGTTTATCTTAGTTCGATCATTTTGGTTACATCTTGATCTAGTAGAGTAAAAGTTTTAGTATGATCTAGTCTTTGAGTTTTGCTTTGTGATCTATCTATGTAATCAAGTCTGAGAGATATATAATAAAGAGTAGTTTTGAGTTGAGATCTTTGCTTTCTTGCTTTGATCTTGGAAAAGAAAATAAAATAAAAAGAACTAAACAGATTATATAATAATCTTATGTAAGGTGATGACTTCATGATGTCTACTACACAACTTGTTTTTGTAGACTTGTGTTGGGCCTCCAAGCGCAAAGTTTTGTAGGACAGTAGCAATTTTCCCTCAAGTGGATGACCTAAGATTTATCAATCTATGGGAGGCGTAGGATGAAGATGGTCTCTCTCAAACAACCCTGCAACCAAATAATAAAAAGTCTCTTGTGTCCCCAGCACACCAAATACAATGGTAAATTGTATAGGTGCACTAGTTCGGCAAAGAGATGGTGATACAAGTGTAGTAATGATAGTAGACATTGATTTTTGTAATAGGAACAATATAAAAAATAGCAAGGTAGCAAGTAACAAAAGTGAGCAAAAATGGTATTGCAATGGTTGAAAATGAGGACTAGGGTCTGTACTTTCGCTAGTGCAATCTCTCAACAATGCTAATATAATTGGATCATATAACAATCCCTCAATGTGCGATGAAGAATCACTCCAAAGTTCTTATCTAGTGGAGAACATAAGAAGAAATTGTTTGTAGGGTACGAAACCACCTCAAATATATTCTTTGTGATCAATCTATCCTAGAATTCGTACTAAAATAACACCAAGCTATTCTTTCCGATCGATCTATCCAAGAGTTTGTACTAAAATAACACCATATGATACACATCAACCAACTCTAATGTCACTACAAGTATACGTGAGTTGATTATACGATATGCATCACACAATTTCAGATTCATAATACTCAATCCAACACAAAGAACCTCAAAGAGTGCCCCGAGATTTCTACCAGAGAAACAAAGACAAGAACATGCATCAACCCCTATGCATAGGTTACCCCAATGTCACCTCGGGAATCTGCGAGTTGAGTGCCAAAACACATATCAAGTGAATCAATATGATACCCCATTGTCACCACGGGTATTCATAGCAAGACATACATCAAGTGTTCTGAAATCCATAAAAGTATTCAATCCGATAAAATGAATCTCAAAGGGAAAACTCAATTCACAACAAGATATAGAGGGGGAAACACCATATGATCCAACTATATTAACAAAGCCCGTGATACATCAAGATCGTGGCATCTCAAGAACACGAGAGAGAGAGAGAGAGAGAGAGATTAAACACATAGCTACTGGTACAAACCCTCAGCCCCGTGGGTGGACTACTCCCTCCTCATCATGGTGGCCACCAGGATGATGAAGTGATGACCCACAAGTATAGGGGATCAATTGTAGCTCTTTTCAGTAAGTAAGAGTGTCGAACCCAACGACGAGCAGAAGGAAATGACAAGTAGTTTTCAGTAAGGTAGGGTCTGCAAGTGTTGAAATTGTAAGTAGCGAGTAGTTTGATGGCAAGGTAATTTGTAGCGAACAAGTAACGATAATTGTAACAAACGTGCAACAAGGTAGCCCAATCCTTTTGAGGCAAAGGACAGGCCAACACGGATTCTTATAATGAGAAAAGCGTTCTTGAGGGTACACGGAATTTCATCCAGTCACTTTCATCATATTGGTTTGATTTGTGTTCGCTACCTTGATAATTTGATATGTGGGTGGACCGGTGCTTAGGTGTTGTTCTTACTTGAACAAACCCCCTACTTATGATTAACCCTCCCACAAGCATCCACAACTACGAGAAAAGTATTAAGAATAAATTCTAACCATAGCATTAAACTCTAGGATCCAATCGGTCCCTTACGGAATAGTGCATAAAGTGGGTTTAAGTTTCTGCCACTCTCGCAACCCACCATCTATTGACTACTCCACAATGCATTCCGTTAGGCCCAAATATGGTGAAGTGTCATGTAGTCAACGTTCACATGACACCACTAAGGGAATCACAACATACATACTATCAAAATATCGAACACATATCAAATTCACATGATTACTTGCAACATGATTTCTCCCATGACCTCAAGAACAAAAGTAACTACTCACAAAAAACAAACATGCTCATGATCAAAGGGGTATTAATATGCATAATGGATCTGAACATATAATATTCCACCAAATAAACCATATAGTAATCAACCACAAGATGTAATCAACACTACTAGTCACCCCCTAGCAACAATCTATAGTTCCGTTAACAAGATTGCATACAGGAGATGAACTAGGGTTTGAGATGATATGGTGCTGGTGAAGATGTTGATGGAGATTGCCCTCCCAAAGATGGGAGGGTTGTTGGTGATGATGACGATGATGATTTCCCCCTCTAGGAGGAAAGTTCCCCCGGCGGAATCGCTTCGCCGGAGGGCAAAAGTGCTCCTGCCCAAGTCCCGCCTCGAGGCAGCGGCACTTCGTCCCAAAAGTCCTCTCCTTATTTTTTTCTAGGTCAAAACCAGTTATATACCAGAAGATGGGCACCGGAGGTGGGCCGAGGAGGCCACAACCCACCAGGGCGCGCCAGGGGGGCCTGGCGCGCCCAGGTGGGTTGTGCCCACATGGTGGCTCCCCTCTAGTACTTATTGGCTCCAATATTTCTTATATATTCCATAAAAAATCACCGTGAAGTTTCAGCCCATTTGGAGTTGTGCAGAATAGGTGGCCTGACGTAGCTTTTAGGTCCAGATTTCCAACTGCTGGAATTCTCCCTCTTGGTGTGTTCCTTGTAAATTATGAGAGAAAAGGCATTAGAATTACTCCAAAAATCATTATTATGGATAAAAACATAATAAATAACAGCAAGGAAACACGATGCAAAATGGACGTATCAACTCCCCCAAGCTTAGACCTCGCTTGTCCTCAAGCAAAAACCGAAATAAAAAAATGTCCACATGCTTTGAGAGAGAGGTGTCGATAAAAACAAAATACGGACATAGAAGCATCATGTTCATTATTATAACAACAAAATTAAATATAGGACTTTGATCATATACTTCCCATGAATAAGTAATAGTTCATCACACAATCGAAGTATAAAGCAAAAACTCTAATAGAAACCAACAAACTATGTTCTTAGTCAACTTTGCAACTACAATTCATCATCTTTTCAGGAAGAGTCACGTGTTAGAGCCTTTAGGCAAGTCCATATACTCAACCATCATATAGTATTCTATGATTTCTAACACTCATCTTGTACCCATGAGCAAAATGTTTCAACAAGACACATAGAAAGATATGGGCTTATAGTTTCGCCTCCCAACATACTCACCTCAAAGGTGATGTCAACAATAATAACTCATGCTATCTATATTCAACTGGACATATGTGCCTAGATCTTTCCTCACCACATGATGCTTTCCAAAAGAGAAAATAAAAAGGAATAGAAGGAAAACTTTGACTCTTTGCATAAAAGTAAATACATAAAAGTAAAATATATGCCCTTCCCAGAGGGAAACAGAGGTTGCCATGCACTTATTTATTTGCATTCTCAATCCCTTAGTGTAAGAGAATGTCACGTTGTATTTCCCCTTAAGATGACAACCTTTATTATGCAGTCTGTCGCTTTTATTCTTTGTCACCCAAGTTCGTACAACGCTCAATTGTCTCTTATACTAAATGATCTTACATATTTAGAAGCAATTTTTATTGCCTTTTTGCACCGATGACAACTTACCCGAGGGATCTTTCTCAATCCCTAGGTAGGTATGGTGGACTCTTGAAAAAGATTTGGATTTAAGGGTTTTTGGATGCACAAGTAGTATATCTACTTAGTGCAGAATTTTTGGCTAGCAAAGATAGGGGGCAAGCATCACATGTTAAAGGATCTATGACAATATGACTTCTATGTGAATATAAACAAACATAAACCATTAAGTTGTCTTCCTTGTCCAACGTTAACAATTTTGGCATATAATATTTTGATGAGGGCTCACAATCACAAAAGATTTCTAGGATAGTATATCTATATGTGAATCTTCTCTTCCCTTATTAATTCTTTCATGAGTTGCATCATTGACTAATTCTATGTTTATCAATCTCTAATAAAATTTTCTTACTTATACTTTTTCTTATGTGGTGCTATCACTTACCATAGGATAAGTATATAATCTTTTCATTATCTCTATCATTTCTTCATTTATTTCCTTTCTCTTTTTCTTTCTTCCTTATTTCTTTTCTTTATTTGCAACATGAAAGTAAAAAAGCAAAAACTTAAACTAACTTCATTATATAACTTGCACACGATTACAAGGATAGATTACTAAGCAAACTTTCAAATAAGAAAGGATTGAACTAAACTTTATTTTATCTAAAGCAAAAGATTGAACTAAGATAAATAAAAACAAAAAGGTAGTGGGATGATACGATACTGGGGCACCTCCCCCAAGCTTGGCGAAAGCCAAGGGGAGTGCCCATACCTGATACTCAATTCTCTTTTGGTGGTGAAGAAGATAATGGTGGTGATGAAGGAGAGAACTTGTCCTCGGATTTCCGGGGCAGTGGTCCAACAGATTTGTCAGGAAACAACAAGAAAAGAGAACATAGGGTTTCTCCGCGATACAGTGGTTAATAGGTTCGTTAAGTATATATAGATTTTTTTTATCTTGCAGGGCAAGTATATGGAAGAAAAACATAGTACGAGAGGTGTCCCAGTTGGGTACAACCCACCTGGGCGCGCAAGGCAAGCTTGGCGCGCCCTGGTGTCTTGTGCCCACTAGGTTATGCTTCCTGGGAGTATCTTTATTCCCAAAATTTTAAAATATTCCAAAACTGATAAAAAATATTTTTGCAGATTTTTCGGAGTCCATTTACTTACCATATCACGTACCTCCTTATTTTGACGATTCTGGAGTGTTCCAGAAGGACTCTTTTATGTGTTCTCCAGTGTCAAAGTTTGGATAATATTACTTTCAACATCAATAGGCGTAACTGAAATATAATGCTTTATTCATTGCCCGTTGACAACCTTTGGGTTAGTGCCTTCGAAATTATTTATTTTAATGGCACCAGACTGGTAAACCTCCTAGATGACACAGGGGCCTTCCCATTTGGAGAGGAGTTTTCTTGCAAAGAATCTAAAAGAAGAGTTGTAAAAAAGAACATATTCTCCATCTTTAAAGTCATGTTTTTGAATTCTTTTGTCATGCCATCTTTTAACCTTTTCTTTGAATAGCTTTGCATTTTCATAAGCTTGGGTTCTCCACTCATCTAATGAACTTATATCAAATAACCTCTTTTCACCAGCATGTTTGAAATCATAGTTGAGTTCTTTAACTGCCCAATATGTTTTATGTTCTAACTCAGCAAATGACAAGCTTTTCCATAAACCATTTTATAAGGAGACATACCCATAGGATTTTTATATGCTGTTCTATAAGCCCAAAGTGCATCATCTAATTTCTTAGACCAATTCTTCCTGGAGCTATTGACAGTCATTTGCAAAATTAATTTTATTTCTCTATTATTAAGTTCAACTTGACCACTAGACTAAGGATGATAGGGTGATGCAATTCTATGGTTAACATCATAGTTAGCAAGCATCTTACGGAAAGAACCATGAATAAAGTGTGAACCACCATCAGTCATTAAATATCTAGGGACTCCAAACCTTGGGAAAATAACTTCCTTAAGCATTCTAATAGAGGTGTTGTGATCATCACTACTAGTTAGAATAGCTTCTACCAATTTAGTAACATAATCAATAGCAACCAAAATATGTGTATAACCATTAGAGGAAGGAAAAGGTCCCATTTAATCAAATCCCCAAACATCAAATGGTTCAGCAGCAAGAGAGTAGTTCATAGGCATTTCTTGACGCTTACCAATATTACCTATTCTTTGACATTCATCACAAGATGAGACAAACTTACGGGCATCCTTGAAGAGAGTAGGCCAATAACATCCAGATTGCAATACCTTGTGAGCAGTTCTATCTCTAACATGATGCCCTCCATAAGCCTCGGAGTGACATTTCCGTAGGATTTGTCCCTGTTCATGCTCAGGTACACAATGTCTAATAATACCATCTACTCCTTCTTTATAAAGATGTGGGTCATCCCAAAAGTAATGTCTTAAATCATAGAAGAATTTTTTGTTTTGTTGGTATGTAAAGCTAGGTGGTAAATATTTAGCAACAATGTAATTAGCATAGTTATCATACCAAGGAGTACTATTAGCAACATTTATTGCAGCTAACTGCTCATCAGGAAAGCTATCAACAATACGTAGTGGGTCATCAAGCACATTCTCAAGCCTAGACAAGTTATCAGCTACAGGGTTCTCAGCTCCTTTTCTATCAATAATATGCAAATCAAATTCTTGTAAGAAGAGAACCCAACGAATAAGTCTAGGTTTAGCATCTTTATTTTCCATAAGATATTTAATAGTAGCATGGTCTGTGTGAACAGTTACTTCGGAATCAACAATATAAGGTCTAAACTTATCACAAGCAAACACCACTGCTAAGAATTCTTTTTCAGTAGTAGCATAATTTCTTTGAACATTGTCTAGAGTTTTACTAGCATAATGAATAACATTCAATTTCTTATCATCTCTTTATCCTAGAACAACACCAACAACATAATCACTAGCATCACACATAATTTCAAAAGGCAAGTTCCAATCAGGTGGTTGAACAGTAGGTGCAGAAATTAAGGCTTTCTTGAGTGTTTCAAAGGCTTCAAGACAATCATCATCAAAAACAAAAGGAATATCCTTTTTCAAGAGACTAGTAAGATCCTAGAAATTTTAGAGAAGTCTTTAATAAATCTCCTATAGAAACCGGCATGACCTAGGAAACTACGAATACCTTTGATGTCCTTAGGACATGGCATTTTCTCAATAGCATCAACCTTAGCTTAGTCCACTTCAATAACTCTTTCAGAAATTTTATGACCCAAGACGATGCCTTCATTAACCATAAAGTGGCATTTCTCCCAATTCAAGGCAAGATTTGTTTGCTCACATCTCTGCAAAACTCGATCAAGATTGCTTAAACAATCATCAAAAGACTTCCCATAAACAAAGAAGTCATGCATGAAAACCTCAACAATATTTTCACAAAATTCATAGAATATAGCAGTCATGCATCTTTGAAAGGTAGCAGGTGCATTACATAAACCAAAAGGCATACGTCTATAAGCATAGGTTCCAAAAGGACAAGTAAAAGTGATCTTTTCTTGATCAGGTTGAGAAACATGTATTTGTGAAAAGCCAGAATATCCATCAAGGAAGCAAAAGTGTGTGTGCTTATATAATCTTTCAGGCATTTGATTAATAAAAGGAAAAGGGTAATGATCTTTTCTAGTAGCTTTATTTAATTTTCTAAAATCAATTACCATTCGATAGCCTGTAACAATTCTTTGTGGAATAATTTCATTCTTATCATTAGGAACAACAGTAATACCTCCTTTCTTAGGGACACAATGAACAGGACTTACCCATCTACTATCAGCTATAGGATAGATTATACCTGCTTCCAGAAGTTTTAATATTTCCATTCTTACCACTTCTTTCATCTTCGGATTTAACCGACGTTGGTGATCAACAACGGGTTTAGCATCAGGTTCCATATTAATTTTATGCTGACATAGAGTGGGACTAATGCCCTTTAAATCATCAAGAGTATATCCAATAGCAGCTCGGTGCTTCCTAAGAACCTTCAATAATTTTTCTTCTTCATGTTCTGAAAGGTTAGCACTAATAATAATAGGTTTTATCTTCTTTTCATCAAGATAAGCATATTTCAAAGTGTCTAGTAATTGTTTTAATTCAAACACAGGAACACCTTTAGGTGGAGGAGGACCTCCGAGAGTTTCAATAGGCAAATTGTGTTTAAGCAGAGGGCTGTTGGCGTTCTGGAACAACACCTATGGGATCACAGGGAATTCCTACTACGGTTGATGGGGCATGGGGCTATGCAAAGAGCGGGTTTAGAAGATCAACGCGGGGGAATTTTATCCAGGTTCGGGCCGCAAGCAATACGTAATACCCTAATCCTGCTTTGGTGTATATTTGGTGTTCTTGAGTTCTCGAACTAGATGCGGTGCATCCTAGCCCAAAAAGTCCAAATCCTTTCTCAGTATGCCTCGGGCCTCCTTTTATATGTCAAAGGGGTTGCCATAGTGGCACACAGGAGGTGGAAAGTATCTAAAGTGTACAAGTCTATCCTTGACATCGTGGGACAAAACACATTTAATGTGCTGCCGACATGTCCTCTTGCTTTACCGAGGACGACAAGGAAGCTCGTCTCGTCTGTCGCCACCTTGCTTCGCTTTGACGCGCGTCCAAGTTGATGAGGCATGCAGCGCCATGCTGGCTGGCTACTGTGCTGGTGCGGTGACAGAGTCTTCACGAAGATCTGCATGCCACCACGCAGGTGCTCGCCTAGTTGGCCTAGAAGCTGCATGCTACCACGTAGGTGTGTGCCTAGTTGGCCTAGAAGCTGCATGCTGCCACGTAGGTGTGTGCCTAGTTGGCAGGCTGGCTGCTGCGTCGGAACGGCCATGGGGCAGTGGAGCCTTGGTAGGCGTGGGCCTAGCTGTGGCCCTGCAGATATCCCGGCAAGGGTCTTGCCGGGTTTCTGTGGTCGTCCCCAGCAAGGATCTTGCCGAGAGCCTTCGTCTTTTGGTTATTACCCAGTCTTGCAGGCCTCTGTTCATCACAAAGATCTGCATGCCACCATGCAGGTGCTCCCAGGCCTAGGTCTTGACGTTATCGATGGCGTCATAATTCTCAGGTTGAAACATGGCGGTCTCAATGGTGTTAGGCAGGTTCCGCTGGCAATGCTCTTGTCGGGGCAGCGTAGGTCATCCCCAGCAAGGCTCTTGCTGAGGGAAAACCATCTTGTCCCTTTGCTCTTCACGCCTCTGGCTTCAGCGCTGCATGGGTAGTCTTGTATGTTCGCTTCCTCTGCCCCGCCATGCGTGGTCGCAGGTGTGGCTACAACTTCCCGTGCACAAGTAAAGGGGTACAGAAGGCCCCTACTTTTGAACACTGACAAGAGCCCCCGGGCCTGGGCCACACATAAGCGCAGAGCATTGTTGGGCCAGGCCCAGAATGGTGCACGAGCGTGCGTGGCAGAGTTTTAATTGCCGTAACTCCTCCGCCAGTTGCGCTTCCCCATGACCTACATTGAATGCGTGACGTGGGGGTCATGCGTGGAGCGGTTGCTGCCCGCTTGCGTCACATCATGGCGAATAGTAAAGAGGCAGCTCGCGACTTCCCCATAAAAAGGAGGAAGTCATAGGGGAGCGGCTCATTTACTAAGTGGACTCAGGTCGCGGCCTCTAAGGCGCCCGCACCCCACGACCACGGGGTGGAAAACGGTCGCTTCACTTGTCTCCTCAGGGAGGGTAGGTGATGGACATGGAGGGCACGGGCCTTAACGCCGAGGCGGGAAGCCCGGTCGTCGTTGATTGGAGCAGCGGGTCGGTCCAGATTCCCCGTGCCTCTGGCGGCCGGATTGGTCGAGTGGGGCGGCTGCCCTTAGATTGGGGGGGGGGCGAGCCCCGACCCCGCCCCCCTGTAAGAAGGGGAGAAAAGATGGCATCCTTCAACATTCATCTCCTTCCAGCCTGACTACTTCCTTCCCTTTGCCATGGTGAGAGGTCACGCCAGTGCTTCAATGGCAGCGATGACGGCCTCTGCTCGACAACGTGCCCCCTTCCCAGGAGCTCATGGTGGCGGGGCCTGCTGCGAGAGGAAGAGGGGGGACATGGCCGAGGCTGCTGTGGCTCTTGGGGCAGAGGAGGACGGGGCGGCGCACCGGCCGTGCCTCCCCCAGCGGCTCCTCCCCCAATGGAGGGCCACGTTGGAGACCAGCCCCGCGAATTCTTCATCAGGCTATATAAGCCAGTGTGCGACCACCTTCGCCTTCCCACTCCGTTCGCTCGGGAGTTGGAGGTCGACCCACCACAGGCCTTGAGGCTGCATATGAGGGGCTGCGGGAATGGCAGCATGCAGGTCCACGTCGACTTCCCCGCCCCTCATGTCATGTATCTCCGCCGCGGTTGGAAAACCTTCGCCCGTGCCCATAGCTTATCGGAGGGGCTCGTCCTCCACTTCAAATTGATGGAGAACGGCCTGCTCTCCGTCAAGGTTTTTGGGCACTTGGGAACTCACCTAAGGTGTTGCACGAAGAGCTCCACCGACAACGAAACCTCCTCCTCTGGCGAGAGTGATGAGGAGGACAGCGATAGCGACGACGAGGGCATCAAGCAGGAGGACTCCGATTCTGACTCCGGCTGACCGCATTGCCCTCCTCCCTCAGCCATGCGCTTTGCCGAGGGGCTTCCTCGTCAAGCTCTCCATCGGCGCGTTCCCCGTCGCCTCCTCTTTTCTTTCACCTGTCGCACCTGGGAGGAAAGGGGCAAGAACGGAGATCATGGGGCACTTATCTTTATTTTAAATTGTAGGCACTTGTCAAATCTTAATTTCTAGATAATGTAATCTCTCGAGCCCATGCTTGTGTTCTGTAACCTTCGTACTTGTATCAGCATGTTAATGAAAAAGACTAGCCTTGCCGGGAACCCGTGCACGCGTACGTTCGTGTAGAGGCGAAACGCCTCCTTAATGTAAATAAGTGAGTCCTCCCAGCAAGCTGTCCTGCCAATACCCTCTGCGCCTGCCGGGGAATCACATCTGCCGAGTTACAGACAAAGGGTCCAGCCCCCCCGTCCACCTCCCTTTAGCAAGGGCTACTAAAACCACTCTGACCGAAGCAGTGTTCGGTGTCGGGAATGGGAGCACCCGAGTTTTTTTAAAGGAGAGTGGCGAGGTTTTGTAACGCACAAGTCACAGGTTACGAAAATGAATGGGCAAGAGGTAAACTTTATCTGTTTGGTTTGCCGGGCGGTCTTCTCAACTTCTCACTGGAGCTGGGTCCTTGGTGGGAATGTGCGTCCTTGCCATAGCTGGAAAGAAGAGAGGGTAAGAGCATGGAACCTTGGCGGTCCATAGATATTTGTTGGAATCAAAAAGCAGTACAATACCCTGGACAAGCATGCATATACGTATGTACATGGAAATCAACAAGAAACTGTACATGCTAAGGGATTCCTTTCCCTGACTGCGCACAGGGTCCGTGCCTAGCTCTATACATAGGGTTACATGCCTTGCCGGCAAGGCTAGTACAAAATGGGGGTTGCCGGGGCTCCCGGCAACCACGCCTTATGGGTAAAACTTGCGAAGCTTTTCGATATTCCAGGAATTGCTCACCGGAATGCCATCTTCGGTCTCCAGGCAGACGATGCCGGGCCTGGTGACTCATATTACTCGATAAGGGACTTCCCACTTCGGCGTCAACTTGTTTGAATTCTTGGCGGATTGAATTCGCCAAAGAACAAGGTCGCCTTCCTCAAGGCTTCGGGCGTGAACCTTGTGGCTATGGTAGCGGCGCAAGGCTTCTTGGTAGTGAGCGGCTCGCACAGTAGCCTGAAGATGATCTTCCTCAAGGAGCATCGCATCATCTTGGCGCAACTGCTCTTGCTCAAGCTCATCAAAAGTGAGCACTCAAGGTGACCCGTATATGAGTTCCATGGGGAGAAATGCTTCTGCCCCGTATACCAGGGCAAAGGGCGTTTGGCTAGTGGCTCGATTTGGTGTCATCCTGATTGACCAAAGAGCTATTGGCAACTCATCAATCCAGCGTCTTCCGCACTTGTGTAGCTTGTCGAAAGTTCTGGTGTTGAGGCCTTGCAGCACTTCTGCATTTGCCCTCTCAGCCTGGCCGTTACTTTTGGGATGAGCAACAGAAGCAAAACAGACCTTGCCACTGAGGTCTTGAATGTACTGCATGAAGGTGCGGCTCGTGAACTACGTGCCGTTATCAGTAATGACTCTGTTTGGCACACCATAATGGTAGACTAGTCCCTTGAAGAACTTGACGGCTGACTGTGTTGTCACCTTCCTCACCGGTTCCACTTCCGGCTACTTTGTGAACTTGTCGATCGCAATGTACAAGTACTCAAAGCCCCTGACAGCACGGGGAAAGGGGCCTAGTATGTCGAGCCCCCAGACCGAAAATGGCCAAGAAAGAGGGATTGTTTAAAGGGCTTGGGCTGGCTGGTGGAGCTTCTTTGAATGGAACTGGCACGCTTCACACTTGGTTACTAGTGCAGTCGCATCCTGGAGAGCGGTGGGCCAGAAGAAACCTTGCCAGAACGCTTTGTCGGCAAGGGCCCTAGACTCTATGTGGGATCCACACATGTCTCCATGTATCTCTACCAACAGCTCCAGTCCGTCCTCCCGAGGAATGCACTTTAATTTCACGCCGTTCGGCCTCCTTCTGTATAGGGCATCATCCACAAACTGGTACATGCTGGACCGATGGGCTACTTTCTCTGCTTCTTCCTGTTCCTCAGGGAGTTCCCCTGTTTGGAGGAAACGAATGGTGCGCTGCGCCCATGCCGGTGCCTGGGGCTCGACGGTAAGGACTAAAGGATCATCTATGGCCGCAGGGGCAGCTGCCTCTACAGTCAGGGCTTGAGGCCCCGCCGGAGGTTGCCGCTCCCTAGTGAGTCTGGGGCACCCGGCAATGTCCTTGCGGGCAGCCCCTGGGAGCTCATCTGGAAAGTACTTGCCAGGGCCCACCTTCCTTTGTTTGTTCTATCCTGCTGATGGCTCAACGGATGGCTGGGTTAATTGAAGCGCAAAGGTACCTGGTTCCACAGGCAATTTGAGGGTAGCGCGCTTTGACAGGTCATCGGCAATGGTGTTATCTGCTCGGGGAACATGATATGCTTGTAAACCATCAAAACACTCCTCCAACTTCCTTACCTCATCAACATAGGCCTACATCAGCGGGCTCTGGTAATCCTTGTTGACTTGCTTGACACTGAGATGTGAATCACCTTTGATGATGAGCTTCCTAATTCCGAGGACTGCTGCGATCCTGAGACCGGCAAGCAATCCCTCGTACTCCACCGTATTGTTCGTTGATTTTTCTTGGGGAAAGTGCATCTAGAATACGTACTTGAGGCGCTCTCCGGTGGGTGCGATGAGTAATACGCCGGCACCAGCACCTTGCAGCGAGAAGGCTCCATCAAAGTACATGATCCAATCACGGCTCGTCTCCTTGCCGGGAATGGTAGTCTCTTGAATCTCTTCGTCGGGCATTGATGTCCATTATGCTATGAACTTTGACAAAGCTCGGCTGTTGATTGTCAAAGTACTCTCAAACTTGAGGCCAAAGCTCGACAGTTCCAAAGCCCATTCCACAATCCTCCCAGTTGCATCCAAGTTGTGCAAGATTCATTGCAAAGGGAGGCGGGTGATGACGGTGATCTCGTGTGCTTGGAAATAGTGATGCAGCTTTCTTGAGGCCATAAGGAGACCGGAAAGTAGCTTCTGCATACCAGAATACCATGATCTAGCCCCCTGCAAGAGGGAGCTAAAAAAATAAACCGGGTGCTGCACCACCTTCTTCTTCTGTTCAACTTCGCCCATCTGCGCAGACTCTGTCTTGCTGGGACCTGGCCTTACCGAGGGTCCCGCCTTGCCGACGCCAGGCCCTGTCGGGGGGAGCCCCAGCCGATAATCTAACGGCTCCACTGCTACTACTGCTTCTTCCTCAATTTCCCTCTATGCCACCAGCGCGGCACTGACCACTTGATTTGTTGCTGCTAAGTATAGCAGCAACGGTTCTTGTGGTTTAGGCGCGACTAGTATTGGCATGGAGGAGAGGTACCTCTTCAAGTGCTGTAGCACCGCCTCTGCCTCTGGAGTCCATTTCACTGGACCTGCCTTTTTCAGAACTTTGAAAAAGAGGAGGGCGCGCTCAGCAGACTTGGAGATGAACCTACTTAGGGCGGCAACGCAGTCGGCGAGCCTCCGGACGTCTTCGACCCGTCTTGGCACCTCAATCTACTCAATTGCTTGGATCTTGTCAGGATTTGCTTCGATTCCATGTTGAGACACAAAGAACCCAAGAATCTTGCCGGATGGGACACCGAACACACACTTCTCTGGGTTGAGCTTGAGGTTGATCTTGCACAGATTTGCAAATGTTTCTTCCAGATCTTGCATGACCGTGGCCCTGTCCTTGGTTCTGACCACTATATCATCCATATAAGCTTCCATGTTCCGATGCAACTGGGGCTCAAAACCAATTTGGACCACTCGGGCAAACGTTGAACCAGCGCTCTTCAACCCGAAAGACATTCATACAAAATAGTACGTACCACATGAACGCGGTCTTTTCTTCGTGTTCCTTCATCATGAAAATCTGGTGGTATCTTGAATAGGCGTCAAGGAACAACAGCAGGTCACACCCGGCAGTGGAGTCCACAATCTGGTCGATGCGTGGCAGAGGGAAATGATCCTTTGGACATGCTTTATTGATATCCATGTAGTTAATACACAGCCTCCATTTCCCATTCGCCTTACGCACCACCATTGGATTGGCCAACCACGTGGGGTGGACTACTCCTCTAACCAGGCCTGCCACCTCCAACTTCCTGATCTCCTCGATGATGAACTCTTGTTGCTCCAAAGCTCGCTTCCTGACCTTCTGCTTGACGGGCCGCGCATGAGGATAGACAGCAAGATGGTGCTCAATCACCTCCCTGGGAACACCGGGGATGTTGGATGCTTGCCATGAAAACACGTCAACATTCGCCCGTAGGAAGGGCAACGAGCGTGCTTTCCTATTTGCTGTCCAGGGTGGAGCTTATGGTAAAAGCCCCGCCCGTGCCGTCCCCCTTGACGGGCACCCTCTTGGTCTCTGGTGGTGCTTCCTTGGATTTCTTGCTCTTGCCGGTGAGCTCTCCGGCAGGTCCTCGACGGGAGCGCTGCACTCCGAAGAGGCGCGCTTGTCGGAGTGGGCGCAGGAGGTCTTGCCAGGGTTTTTCCTTCCCTCCCGGGGTTTCAGCGGCAGGAGCAAGTGCCTTGGCGGCAGTTGCTGCAACTGCCTCCCGGTAGAGTTGGTCGGCGTAGATGAGCGCGTCTTTCTTGTTGCAGGGGGCGGTGATGATGGTCAGCGGCCCGGGCATCTTCAACGTGTTGTAGGCGTAATGTGACACCACCATGAACTTGGCCAGCGCTGGGCGGCCAAGGATCTCTTTGTAGGGCAAGGGGATCTTGCTGACATCAAAGACGATCTTCTCCATCCTATAGTTCAGCTCGCCCCCGAATGTAACGGGCAACGTGATTTTACCTTTCGGCTGACTCCTCCCGGGTTAACCCCTTGAAACGTGCCCGTCTCCTCGAGGTCTCCATCGCGGATTTGCAGCCTCTTGATCATGGCAGGCGAGATCAAGTTCAGTCCGGCTCCACCATCAACTAGCACTTTTGGTACCTTGAGGTTGTGTATTGTTGGTGAAACCAACAACTGCAAAAACCCGACTGCAGTTGTGCGATCAGGGTGGTCCTCGGTGTAAAAAATGATAGGGGTGCTAGACCACTTCAGTGGCTTCTGGGCATCGATCGATGGTTCTGCTGCGGTAATCTCAGGCGCCCACTGCATCAGTTGGTGGTGAGAGGTGTGCAGCGAGGCACCACCGTCGATGCACATGGCCTCCATAGCTTTCTCGAACTCGTGCTCGCTGGACTTGTCGTCCCATCATGATCATCATATTCCTCCTTATCACAGCTCCGGTCGGGCCTCTCTTGTTGATTATCCTTGCCACGGCGACCTCCTTGGCCACCATGCTTCTTCTCGGACCCCTCAACACCATCCTGACCCTTCTCCTTGTCCCGCCTTTCATATTCAGCTTTCTACTTTTTTGCAAGCAGCTCAACATGTCAGCAGTTCTGGAGGTCATGGCCCTTGGTGTGATGGATCTTACAGTACTTCCTTGCCGGGGTCGTCTGCCTTGGCCTTCTTGGCGGTGTCGGGGTCGTCGGATCCCTCAACGGCAAGCACAGTCTTGCCCTTGCGCTTCCTGTTGCGGCGTCGGCCCTTCTTCGTCGGGGCAACTGCGTCTTCATCTGTGGAGTCGGTTTCCGCGCCGACGTCCTCGCTGGTGTACTTCCTTCCTTCCTCAGCCTGAGCATATATATTAGCCAGAACATAAAGTTCGGCTACATCCATAACCTTGTTCATTGCCAGCTCTTCACGCATCTTGTGGTTGCGTACATTCTGATGGAATGCACTGATGACAGCGGCGGGGTGAACATCTGGGATTGTGTACTGTACACAACTGAACCTTTGTATGTATTTGCGCAGGGTCTCGCCGTCCTTCTGGGGGATGACATGCAGATCACTTGCCTGGCCAGGAGCTTGGTGGACTCCGGTAAAGGCGCCAACAAACTCGTGGCACAGATCCGACCAAGAAGAGATAGAATCCACCGGCAGGTGCATCAACCATGACATGACATTGGGTTTAAGCGCCAACAGAAAGTAGTTGGCGAGCACCTTGTCATCGCGAGCCCCGGCGGCTTGCATCGCGATGGTGTAGATGTTGAGGAATTCCGATGGGTGAGTCTTGCCATTGTACTTCTCCCCAACATCAAGCTTGAACGTGCGGTGGGAGGGCCACTGGAACTACTGCAGCTCTCGGGTAATGGCTGGACAACCCACCTCGTAAGGCAGGTCGCGGGAGCCCCCCGGCGCTGGGTGGTCCATAGTAGGCCCCACGCGCCCATCTGACTATTGTCACGCTTCTCGCCGTCGCTCGATGGTGGTTCGAGCGTATTCCTGAGCTCGTTCTCGAAGAACTCGATGTTGGTCGCAGCGGGTTCACGGGTAAGATGAGGCCATGGAAACATTGTCATAGGCGTTGACCCGACGAGCCAGCGGCTGCTGTTGCTGGCGTAGGGGGAGAGTGCACCGTGGTCGCAGCACCCTCGGTCCTCCCACCTTCGGCGTGTACCAGCTCTACGGAATGTCGGCACGAGGGTCCTACTAACTATGGCTCATCTTTGTTGGCAAAGCTGATGAGGCTCCGGATGGTGGCTCTCCACTCATCGGGCTTCTCCGCGGCGGGAGGAAAGTCGAGGAGCAGTTGCACGCGCGCCAACGCTTCTGCTCGCGTGGGTGGCGGCGAATGCTGCCTGGACCGTGACGTGCTCTGACTTCTAACCATGTTAGAAGGAGCTCTATTACGGTCTCGTGGTCGCACGATGCCTCCGTCAGCGTCCAGGCGCGCACGCCGGCCTAGTGCGTCCTGAGAGTGACGCAAAGGGCTCTTCTCGCGTCGGCGCCCGGGGGCGCCGGCGTCACGGTGTTGTTCATCATGTGCAGCTGGGAATGTCGCAGTACGAATGCCGGCTGGGGCATTCGGGAGGTCGTCGCGCCGCCCGTGGGCAGCACAACCCCGCCCCCGGGCCCAGCGGTGTGTGGCTCGTCGTCTTGGACCCGAACGGCGCCGCCCTCCTGGCTCCGATTGCCAGAGTGTCGTGGATGCTCTTGGGCCATGCCTCCGACGCCGCCCATGGCCACTCTGTCTCCCGCCCGCGCTAGTGCAGACGGGCCGGCTCCGGACGACCCGATCGCTGTGATCCCCTTCTTCTTGGGGGCATGGTGATGATGAAGCCGATGCGCTAACTTCCAAACCGGATTTTCACTGCTTGCTCCCCCTACCTGGCGCGCCAAAGATGTCGGGGTTCTGGAACGAAACCTATGGGATCACAGGGAATCCTTACTACGGTTGACGGGGCGCAGGGCTGTGCAAAGAGCGGGTTTAGAGGATCAACGCAGGGGAATTTTATCCAGGTTCGGGCCGCAAGCGATGCATAATACCCTAATCCTGCTTTGGTGTATATTTGGTGCTCTTGAGTTCTCGAACTAGCTGTGGTGCATCCTAGCCCAAGAAGTGCGAATCCTTTCTCAGTATGCCTCGGACCTCCTTTTATATGTCAAAGGGGCTGCCACAACGGCACATAGGAGGTGGAAAGTATCTACAGTGTACAAGTCTATCCCTGCACCATGGGACAAAATGCATTTAATGTGTTGCCGACGTGTCCTCTTGCTTTATCGGGGATGGCAAGGAAGCTCGTCTCGTCTGTCGCCACCTTGCTTTGCTTCGACGCACATCCAAGCTGACGAGGCATGCAGCGCCACGCTGGCTGGTTGGCTGCTATTCTGGTGCGGTGACAAAGTTTTCATGAAGATCTGCATGCCACCACGCAGGTGCTCGCCTAGTCGGCGTAGAAGCAGCATGCTACCATGTAGCTGTGTGCCTAGTTGGCCTAGAAGCTGCATGCTACCACGTAGGTGTGTGCCTAGTTGGCAGGCTAGCTGCTGCGTCGGAACGCCATGGGGCAGTGGAGCCTTGGTAGGCATGGGCCTGGCTGTGGCCCTGCAGATATATCGGCAAGGGTCTTGCACTACAAAAAAATACACTTCCGTGATGATACGCGTTTGTCACAGTAGGTCACGTTTTCTGTCATGCATGTACATCCATGACAATTTTATGACAGAATCAAGATAGTCATACCTGTGCTGTCGTAGAAGTGTTACATGACATTACCAAAATTATCATCACGGAAGTGTCCACTTCCGTGATGATAAATCGCGCGTCATAGAAGTGCTTTCGTCAAGGGTGACCGACACGTGGCATCCACCGTAACGGAACGCCGTTAAGCTATCGGGTTCAGTTTTGGATCCGATAACCCGCTAACAGCCCCGACCAATGGGGATTTTCCACTTGTAAAATCCTCATTGGCTGGATGAAACACGTGTCGGCTCACCATTGGGACAGATGTCATCCACTCATTGGACCGAAGGCGCCTATGATACGTAGACACGTGGCACGGCCAAACAGAGGCCCATTCTTGTGAAAAGGCCCACCCATTTGACTTGGTCAAAAGGTGACGGGCCAGCCCACGGAAACCTTGTTAATGGCATGTTCACATATAGCCCATTTACAGCCCGCTAACCCAGGGCCCGTTATGACCTATCCGAATTAGGCCCAGTAGCGTCATCTGGGCCATCCAATATGATTCCATCCCGTTTTAAGTTCTGGCCCATGTATGGCCCATGACGTCTTTCGGCCCATATGAGGCCCTTTGTAACTCTTGGCCCATTCACGACCCTTGGTGAAACTGGCCCGTACTGAACAGTGTATCACTTTATACCCATTGACAGCCCATTAATCCATTGGGATGTTTGCAGCCCACGTTATATCTCGGCCTTCTCAGGGCCCATTTATTCTTGGGCTCATTTCCAGCATTCGGTTACTTACGGCTCGTTACTGCCATTTTCTGCTTGTGGGCCAAATTCAGCCTGTGGTTACAGTCGGCCCGTTAATAGGTTGGGCCGTTTTCATAGCGTCATCAAATACGTCCTATTAACGACGGCCTGTTATGGTCGGCCCATGAATGGACTACTCCAACTCTAGCCCGTTTACGGCCATAATGCGGCCTCTTTTTGGCCCATGTTTGGCTAATCGATCATACAGCCCGTCTAAGGCACATTGATGGTACAGCCCGTAGAAGGCCCATTGTTCGTACGGCCCGTAGAAGGCCCATTATTTCTACGGACCATAGAAGGCCCATTGTTTCTATGGCCCGTAGGAAGCCCAGTGTCACTACAGTAAATATGTAGCCCATGCCCTGTTAAAGGCGGGAAACTACTATAGGTTTAGACCTGCTAATGGCCCAAGATGATTATAGGCCCACGTTTTGGCCCATATGAGTAATGGGCCGGCCTGAAGACCGACAACACTGAGATCCACTGAACCTTCCGGCCTAAATTACAGCATACCAACCAAAGGATAAACCTAGACTATACAACAAAGAAATTACGGCATATTACATCCACTAGGAATCAAAGTTCTCTACCGGTGATAATAAAGCGCAACATGACCGCGGATTACATACACTGGGCATCAAAGGTCGCCACCAGTGCATATAAACGCGTCGACAAAAGAATATACAAAACTGAGAGCACTTCAGAAGGCACTAGACATGGCAAACTCGGGCCCCGCAAGCAGCCGAACAAGCTAATGAGACATCAGTTGTGTCAACGATGGATGCTTCATCCCTAGCTGTATGGCACCATAGTGCGCAAGACAGTCCCCTGAAATCTTCATTACGTCTTTGACTTCAAGTCAGAGCTGAGCTGAAGCAAGCCTTTCCGCTTTAAGTTGAGACTGAAGAAGTCGAACTGATTGAGGCAGCGACTGCATAGAGGTTGTCTCACACCTGCTGGTGAGTAGCTTCAACTCACTGTCTTCATCAAGACAGGACCTTGGGGTCATCTCACTGTTCTCAAGATGGTTTGGCTCACTATCTTTCCTAAAGTTCTGCCTAGCATAAGAGATACGACTCTGAAAGAGAAACAAGGAGACACGTAACAGGTTTCACAATTATATAAGCAAATAAATGGATCTGTTCTGCATAAGGAACATGTTTTTACAAATACAATTTAAAACTGGTAGTTGTTGCAAACGTCCAATCAGATGTAAAAAGCAGTGGAGGAAATGATGCCTATCCAAATCTATACTTGATCAAAGTTTGAAGGCTTGAGAAGGATGGACTTACATTACATGTTAACACGGGTTGGACAAAGCCCTTCTCCATGTCGATGGAAAGATAATTCAACAAATTCCCCAAAGAAAATTCTTTATAAGCATTGCCATTATTCAACATTTTGCAAAGAGTAAATATAGATCAAATAATATTGGAAGAAATAGAGGATAATGAAGCTCATGTGCAGACTGATGATACATAATCATATAGCAATTAATTAAGTACAATGTTACAAGGCAAAAGGTACTGACAAGAGGACTACAAACATCAACGTGTGCAGTGGCATTGGCTTTATTCAATATTTTGGTAAGAGTAAATGTAGACATGATAATTTGGAGAAAGTGGAGGGCAGGGCAGATAAGATGCAGAGTAATGCTAGACAATCAACTATCTCGCGATGCATGTACAGTAATACCACCACCGTCCATTATTAGTTGTCGCTCAAATGGATGTATCTAGCAATATTAAGTTCTAAATACAACCAGTTGATCAACAATTAATTCTATACAAAGGGAGTACATGACAACAGGTACTTACATGAGCAATCCAAAACTTCCTAACCATTGTGTTAATTCTACATTTATCTAAGAGTAAATATAGATCTTATAATTTCAAGCAAAGGGAGGATAAAGAAGCGAACATTTACAATGATGCTACATAATCAAACAGCAATGAGTGTAAGTATGCTGACAAAGGGCAAGAGGTACTGACAAGAGCAATGTAGAGCCCAATATTGTCGTGAGATCCTATGATCCTTTGAGCAAGGAGATTCATCTGAAATTAGTTTTCATACAAGAGAGAAGGTAAGGCACATGCAAAAATTTAGGAGTTCAAATTTTGAATTGATATCATAGACAGTACCTAACGCTGGGCTGTCAGCAGTTCTAATAGGGGTTTGGCCACCGAAGTAGGGGTAAAGTCTGTTACAGTTGGGCCTGTATTTTCTGTGGCTGCTGATCTGTCTGATTTAAAAAGTATCACTACCTTTTCCAAATACCTAGTTTGTACTCCTTGAGGATCTACAATCACCCTCTTCCTTTTGGACATCTATCACGAAAGAACAACATTTGACTGGAAAAACATAGTATGACGACACATGGAATAGGTGCATAAAATGGATAGGTATGGCATATACTCATATATGATGCTTAAACTAAGAAGTGGTGTAACAAAGTAGAAGTAATGCAAGAGGTCAGATGCAAAATATGTGCGACCAATACAACCTTGCCAAGTTAGAGCATGCACCTTGATGGGTGAATAAGATAGGCCATCCTCCACCATGCCAAGTTTGTTAGCCAGTGGATTGTTCCGCAATATTCCTCTCGTGCACCCATTCTCATATTCATTTTGATAATGTTCAATACTTGACATGCATGAAAACATAAAAACAAGTGAGATTATTTTTGTAATGCAGAAGTGATTCTAATCCAATACATCCTCCCTGTAAACCCCTTTGTGCTATCTCTGTAATTCTTCTATTAGGTGCCATGCATGTTGTAATTTGGTGTGTGCATTAATATAATGTGGCCTACTACTCAAAATATGAGAGCTCCAGAAGTGATGATACTTCGCAGATGACAGCTTCAACATATAGTAAAGAAGAACAAGTCGACCTGACATGACAGATTCAAAATATACTAAGAGAGAATAACTTGACCTGACCAGTCGACCGCAAGAGAAGAGGATCATCTTAAAGAAGAGTAGAAGAGCAAGCAGATTGAAGATATTACAAGTCTTTCTATACAATGTCGGTTGGCCACCCATGATGAACCAGAGCGCACAGAGAAATATTATTCCTTCCGGTCTCTCCATATGTGGCTCACATGCATTTCGAAACTAAAGTAGGAACATTTAGCTGACCAATTAAACATCTCTCAGTTTTACTAATATCAGCATAATATCAGATTTGAATTTGTACAACTAAGCTTGTTTAGCTCGATGGGTGGAGTAGTTCTATTATGACACGAACCACGTAGGCTGATCGTAGTCATCATAAAATGGGGAAACCGTAAGCATGATGAGTATAGTGTTGACCGTTGTAGTGGGATGGCAGATCTGAAACTGCAAACCATGCAAAGGGTAGTTAGCAACTGATATTTGCTTTGAAATAACAACTAAGATTTGGTATGGACAAGAAAGTACAGTCAACAAGTGACAAAGAAATGCAATTCTGCTGTCTCTCTATATGTCGCGACATGCATTTGGAAACTCAAGTGGGACCTTTAGCTAACCAATTAAATGTGTCTGTTAACTAATATCAGTATCATATCACAATCATATTTGAACAACTAAGCTTTGGAATTTTGAGTGTTGTGTTGTTTAGCTTGAAGGGTGGAGTAATGCTAGTATGACAGAAAGCACCTACGCAGATCATAGTAGAGTAGATAAAAGGGGAAACCCCTAAGCATCAAGAGTAAAATCAGGAAAGTGGAACTAGCTAGACCAGTGGGTGGCGCACATGCTTTTTGAAACGAATATAGGAGCATTAGGTGACCAATTAAACGTTCTCTGTTTTAGTAATATGAGCATCATATCAGATTCATATTTCAACACGTAAGCTTTGGAATTATGAGTGGCATGTTGTTTCGCTTGATGGGTTGAGGTCTTGAGGAGCAGTGCTAGCACGACAGAAGGAGTGATGCACCTACGATGATGGTAGTGAATATAAAGGGGGGAAACCATAAGCTTTACGAGTATAGTGACCGTGACATGGTGGATCTGAAGGTCAAACCGGACAAAGCTACTTCGCAACCAATGTTTGCATTCAACTAGCCACTACGATTTGGTACAGACAAGAAAAGTACATTAAACAATTTAAGATCTATTTTTCGGGTGAGATCAATAACTTAAGCACATATGGAAGAGTACCACCTCTCTTGTGACGTCGTGTAGGCCCCTGCTGATACGTTGAGGGTGCTGCGGGTGTGATGGCTGTCAGTGGTGGGGAAGAAGACTTTAGATGGCAGACGGCGGGGTTGGGGGATAAATCCTGTTGCCGTGGACGAGGCAGTTGTAGGAGCGGCAATGGCAAAGTGGACGATGGCGCCGATGAAGCGAGACGACGCGATGAAAGGATCCTGGTCCGACGCCGTGGATGAGAGACGTCCATCTTTTGTAGTGGACGACGGGGTAGGGGTAGTGGGCTCCGGCAAGGTGGAGGATGGGGTGGCGGACGGAGGAGGCTGGACGCAGTGGGGGGGGGGGTTATCGTGGCGCCAACGGTGTATGAATGGGGAAATGGAGGGGGAGGGGGGATCTCAAACTTTGGGACGTGCTTGTCTGAAATGTGGGAAAGTTACGAACTTATCCCCCTTTTAAAATTTTGGACATCACGTCAGTTGGGGATAGGACGGTAATCTCGCATCTCCCAAATATTTGCCGGTAACGATTTCGGGAGAGGAGAGGGTGTTTTGCCGCCCACGGTTGGCTCCCATGGTGTATGAACAGGGCAGATAGGAAGGGCGGTTGTGTCACGTCTGAGGGAAGTTACACATCTGCCCCTATTTAAAATATTCGCCTACATCGATTTTGGACAAGGAGAATTTGTTTGTTTTGCACGCAAAAAAGTTCAAGTTTTGAAAATCAATGTCTCCAACTCGAAACTTAGATTGTCCATTCAATTCAAATATGGATCATTGAGCTACTACAAGAAAATACCATCATATGGTCCAATTCAAATGAAATTCCAAATGTGTTTATCCTAAATATGATGACAAAAGCAAAAATGTGTATGTGTATGAATAAAGTGGATGATTATAAAGTTTGAACATGCCTGTATGTGTATATCTCTAGGTTTGATATATGAATTTGAAATCATGAAATCCCAGCTTAAAAATGTACCTCTGTTTAAATGAATTACAAAAGCTAATGATGGAGTCAAATTCCAAAATTCCAATCTTAGGTTTGTAATTCTGGTACATCAAAGTATATCACGCATGTTCAAAAGTATCGTTATCTCATAGTCCAAACTATGAAACAAATTGATCAACCTTGAGTGCACACACTATTGACCATGTATATCTCAATTACGCTAAAGTCCCTCAAATATAGACACCTCACTCTTTATCTGAAGCCAACCCCCCCCCCCTCGTCGCCCCCACACACAGAGAAGTCGTTCTCTCCCCCAAACACCAACACACGAGCACATTAACACCCCTCTCTCTTCTAAAGTCCGGACCTCAATATAGGTCTCTATCACTTTGTCTCTTGGGCATGCACACATCTCTTCCCCCACTCTCTAGATAGGTCTCCCGACATCTCTCTTTCCCAAGCACACGCACTATTTAGAGTGTATCTTTCCCATACACACAAAACGTCGCCCCCAAACGTCTGTCTCCCTAGTTATGTGGTTCTCGCACACTCACCTCACACACCACCCCCACTGCAAAACAAGCACACTTTTGTCTCCTTGTGCACCACTCTCCTCTTTCTATCTCTCCCACATGCGGACCCGCTGCCAGTGTCAAAACCGGCAGCTCTCGGGTAGGGGGTCCTGAACGGTGCGTCTAGGATCGATGGTAATAGGAGACGGGGGACACGATGTTTACCCAGGTTCGGTCCCTCTCTATGGAGGTAAAACCCTACTTCTTGCTTGATTGATATTGATGAATATGAGTGTTACAAGAGTGGATCTACCATGAGATCGTAATGGCTAAACCCTAGAAGTCTAGCCTATGTGGGTATGGTAATGAGTATATGTGGTGTCCTTTCCGGACTATCCCCTTCGGTTTATATAGACATCAAGGGGATCTAGGGTTTACATGGAGTTGTTTACATAAGAAGGAATCATCGGTCGCCAAGCTTGCCTTCCACGCCAAGTAGAGTCCAATCCGGACACAGTGCAGTCTTCGGCCTTCATGTCTTCACAACCCATCAGTCCGGCCCATGGATAACAGGCCGGACGCCCGAGGACCCCTTAGTCCAGGACTCCCTTAGTAGCCCCCGAACCAGTCTTCAATAGCAAGGTGCTCAGCACACATATTGTGTTCGGCATTGCAAGGCGGGTTCTCCCTTCGATGATCTCCAAGTAATGTATTCGGCCATTGATCCAATGTCGCCTCCTTGGCTTCTGTGCGTTGAATAATCTTTGTCCTCCACGTGTCGAGTGAATGTGGAAAGTTAGGGTATTTTTACGAATAACAGCCCATCCATGCGAGGAAGAGCACCTACTTAAAGAGATTGGATCCCAGATCCATTCAGCGCTACACAGAAGAAATACCTAGAGATTGCTTAGGATAAACCATTCCGGCATGGCTAGTGCTCCCAGATCCTCCGCTCGTCCTGGCCCAGAGGAAGACAAGTGGGAGAGGTGTTCCGTGTCTCATAGCCATTTGACGAGTTGCAAACGCAGGGGTTCCTTCCCCATGCAGATCTAGTCCATGTTCGATTGGGGCTAGCTCCCTTCAATTAGGGGACTCAGGCAGAGGACTTCCCCAATCCGTCTGAGGGGAGCGAGTGTGTTTTGTCCCCTACCTGCTAAGAGGTGTTGGGTTTCCAATCCATCCGTTCCTCCGAGGGCTTCTGGAATATTACGGCCTCGAGCTGCACAACTTCATGGTGGCCTCTATTCTACACATTGCGGGTTGCGTCGCTTTATGCGAACTTTTCCTGGGCGTCGAAGCTCACTTCAAGTTGTGGAGGAAGCTGTTTTGTCTTGTCCCGCGCAATCATGAAGGGCCAATATTTGAAGTGGGTGGAGCAGTGTGGCGCGTCGCCGATACCGGATATCCATCCGGCACACCAAGGAAGGCACCTGATGAATGGCCCTCCGAATGGTTTTATATAGAGGATGTTGCGCTTCCTGACCCTATTCGAAAGGGTCTTCCTGAATTTGCTCGCGTCCTGCTGAAGAAATGCCACAGTTGGCATCCCCAGAGTCTTGAAGAGGAAGACGGCGCAGAGGTTCGTCAGGTGATGAGCAGGATAAGAGAACTCACTCACTCCGGACTCACAGTAATCGAGGTTATGGCGATTTCCATAGCGTGAGGGGTTCAGCCGCTCCAATACAGAGGGAGGCGGTAAGAGAACTCACTATGAATGGGAAGGTTAAATTGACTCTACTATTCGAGCTGCAGCTGTGAGATTCTGGATCGGAGTTCGGTATACCTGAGTCGGAGGCGGAAAAAGTTGTCATCGACTGGACTCAGGAATCCGCTGCCGAGCACGCTCATCGATTGCGCGCTAGAGGTTCTCCAGACAAGTGTGCTCAGCCAAGTTGGCCAGGTGCGCCTCCTCCAAGGCCTATGCCTCGGGGGTTTCTCCAACGATAGGAGTGTGAAGTGCATCCATATTACGGCGGCGAAGATCTTCCCTCCGCTGCGAAGAGAGGGGTTCGGGGCAGTACTCCTCGTGGTCATGTGATGGGTCGCCGACGCCATCGCCGCCGTCTTCACGGGTGAAGCTAGGAGGATTGCGTGGTCCATTGACCATCAAGACTTCCGCCGCGGGGTCACTACTGTCGTACTCGGATGCAGTCTCGACTCTCGACGGAGCCAGTCGATAGATCGAACAGGCCGTAGAGAGTTTCATCGGGATCGATCGCTGCGATTTGTGGGGTGGCCGACTGGCGGGCCACCGCATGCCTCACCCACCGCTGAAGCCGCGACCAACCGGATCGCTGGCGCCGACGAACACCAGAAAGCGAGGTTGTCGTAGGAGCCGACTGATACTGAGTTGACGGCTACCGAAGAAGGACGCCGCGGACTCATGCGCGGAAGTGCGTCGCCCCGTGTACGGGGAGCGCCTCGACGTCGAGTGGAGCCTTGTGGAGCCAAGCGGAGTCGTCGGCGATGAAGACAAGCGCGCTGAGACAGATCTCGCGGCCTTCAGCGAATCCTCTGTCGGAAACCATGATGGCGGGAATCGGAAACTCCAACAAACTGCTAAGACACCTGCCCCACGGTGGGCGCCAACTGTCGTGGATCTAAGACTGACAGTAGAATGGGGGGGTAGGTATGCGGAGGCAAGATCCTAGCTATGGAGTAGTTGTACACACGAGTTTACGAGTTTAGGCCCTTCTCGGAGGAAGTAATAGCCCTACGTCTCGGTGTCCTGAGGCGGTCGATTGGATTATGTGTGTGTGTGTGTGTGAGTGTGTGTGAGTGTGTGTGTGTGTGTTTACAAAAGATGTGAACCCCTGTCCTAGAGGAGGGGGGTGGCTTATATAGAGTGCTCCAGGACCCCAGCTCCCCTCCATTACGCGGGGTCCAATGTACATAAAGAAGGAGCGTTACAGGTAACGTCTGTATTAAAGTGCTATAAATGATAGTTAACTCTATGAGTAAACACCCGACCGTTGCTCTGTAGAGTGACTTTAGATCTTCTGTTTGTTGAGTGATTTCTGTGATGGTCGAGTGACATTGATTCTTCCGAGTGGAATGTCTCTGGTTGAGTGGATGATGGTACCCTTTGAATGCTTCTGGCTTTAGGGTGATGTCCTTGGGAGGGTGTCTAGGTCAGGCCTATGACCCTACCCTAGGTGCATAGCTTCATCAGCTCCTGAGACTTAAAGGAGTTGAATCAACTGATTTAAGGATCAATGTACAACCAGGTTCTTACGGAGAAGAATACCCGGCTGGCTCAGGAAATAGAAATGTGTCAGCGCCAGCTGCTTGCTGCTAACGCCGAACTGGAGAAATACAAGGCATCTCCAGGTAATATTTTCCTCCATCGAAAATTCATAAGGCTACACCGACAGTGTGAATCTGGGTTCTAATCTTTGTGTTGGGTCGTTTAGACCAAGTACAAGAGAAACTTGATGCCGCTCGAAGCGAAGAACACGAAGCCAAAAAGCTGCTAGCAGTGGGCGAGCGCGTATTGACGAAGGTCGTTGAAGAGAAAAATAAACTCCAGGATTCAAACATCAACCTAGGTGAAGAAGTGAAAGATGTGCGAGCGCAGCTAGCCGACTCTGTGAAGGAGAACAAGAAGCTCCGAGGCGGCATATTCAGTATGTGACTGCTTTTACCTTACAACATTTTGGAGGTAGAGGTAGCTGATATATTTAGTGTCCGGATCATCAAATGATCTTCTGCAGGAGCTGTCGCAGTTGCACGAGCAGGCTCGGCGGGCTATGCGGATTGTAGCCAAGGCTTTATGGCCATCTGACTCCCCTCCAGGAAGCATGGAGAGGCTGGTAGAGCTATTCAAGGGAGCACGGCAGCCTATCCAGCTATGGAAGATATTTGCCTGCCAAGAGGGTGTGCGAGATGCCTGGGCCATGGTGAAGACGCGCTATACCAAGCTGGATCCTAATCACATGGCTTGGGTCGGGCCGGTAGGGCCGAATGGGGAAGAAATTCCCATTAGTATAGTATATGACCAAGTAGCGGTGGCCGCCAAATATTCTCAGTAGGATTGTAAGTTAGACTGCCTGTTGGAAGGTGTGGAGGAAGAGGTGTTCGAGTCCGAGTGACTATGTACTTCCCTCATCTAGCTGAATTGTATATCATTTGTCATGGCAGACCTTTTCGCTTCAACCTCCGGACTCTAAGGTGCATAGTGTTTCCAAATACTGTCGCGGCCGAATAGGCCAGGGTATGCTTGGAAAACTAGGCGTAGGGGTCATAGTTGCTTGAACAGACAAGTTGTATCCAGCTAGCTATGTTATATTACATTGATATCGTAAGAAACATCTTCGAGAGAGAATAGTTCGGTTAAGGGTTCCTTTCCCTGGGTGTGGATGCATTTAATGTACATGTCTGAATTGTGATGCGAGCACCACAGTTTGTATAACTTCTGGGGGTGCACAATGGAGTGAGTTTAGAAAACAACTTTAATTCACCGACCGAATATTCCCTTAAGAATGCTAGATTTTGGCTTCACCCAGTCTGAGGCACACATCCTGATGACCAGGCAGTAACAATCGCAGAGGTGCTCCCTTTATGCCCTAGCCGAACTAACGGGAACGTAGGGCATAAGCAAAGGAGCCAGGCAACCTAGCTTGGCCAAAACTTAAGTCATATCGATGCATACAGTGGCGAAGAAAAGGTACATATGGCAAAACTCATATGTGAGGAGCTTGATGCTCAAGGAATGACAAGAACTTCTGTCCGAGAGGCCCCCAGGTACAAGTGGCGTACATGTTTAAAGATGTATGTGTCAATCGTGTGCGGTCTAGCCGTACTTAAAGCTTTTAAAGCGAGAAAAAGAAAGTAATCGGAAAAGAGAGAAAAAATAATGGAAACTACAGGGGAGGAGGAGACGAATAATGAGTTTAGTGCTAGGCGTAGAATCTCCGTAGTCTGGCCGCGTTCCAGGGGTTCGGCTCGAGGCGATTGTCTGATGCATCGCGAAGACGGTACGCTCCTCCAGTGAGAACTTCATCAATTTTGAAGGGACCCTCCCATTTGGGCTTGAGTTTGTCCTTTTTCTTCTCCGGGAGGCGTAGAACGAGTTCACCGACGTTGTAAGTCTTGGCCCGTACTTCTCTGCTTTGATATCTTCGAGCCTGCTATTGGTAAATTGCTGAACGAGCTTTTGCGACATGGCGTTCCTCCTCTAGGGCATCTAGGCTGTCCTGCCGATCAAGCTCGGCTTCTCTCTCTTCGTACATACGCACTCTAGGTGAGTCATGAATAATATCGTAGGGCAATACGGCCTCTACACCATACACCATGAAGAAAGGTGTGTACCCGGTAGTACGGTTGGGCGTGGTCCACAGCCCCCAGAGTATGGAGTCGAGCTCCTCAACCCAGTGTTTGTCTGATTCTTTCAAAGACCGTACTAGTCTGGGCTTGATGCCGCTCATAATAAAACCGTTGGCGCGTTCTACTTGACCATTGGTTTGTGGGTGGTAGACGGAGGCGTAATCGAGTTTGATACCCAGAGTAGTAAACCAGGTTTTTACCTCGTCAACTGTGAAATTGGAGCCGTTGTCAGTGATGATGCTGTGTGGGACACCATAACGGTGCACAACATCGGATATGAAGTCTATCACCGGGCCGGACTTAGCCATTTTGACCGGTTTAGCCTCTATCCACTTAGTGAATTTGTCCACCATAACCAGTAGATATTTTTTCTTATGGCTTCCCCCTTTAAGGGGTCCAACCATGTCGAGTCCCCAGACCGTGAAAGGCCAAGTGATGGGGATTGTTTGTAGGGCAGTGGGGGCATATGGCTTTGATTAGCAAAGAGTTGGCATCCGACGCAATGTTGGATAAGGTACTGTGCATCCGCTCGGGCCGTTGGCCAATAAAACCCTGTATGGAAGGCCTTGCTAACAAGGGCCCGAGCTGCGGCGTGGTGACCGCCGAGTCCGGCATGAATTTCAGCCAAGAGCTGTCGCCCCTCTTCCTCGGATATACATCGTTGAAGGACTCCGGTGGCTCTTTTCTTGTAGAGCTCTCCATCATGAACCTTGTAGGCCTTTGAGCGCCGGACAATGCAGCGGGCCTCATTCTGGTCCTCAGGAAGCTCCTTCCTATTAAGGTAGGCCAGGAAGGGTTCGGTCCATGGGGCAATGAGTGCCATGATGAGATGCACCGATGGTGTTATGTCAATGTTTCCGGGATCTGGGGTTACGTTTGGGTCCGTAGTAGTGTTGCCGTTTTCCCCCTGCCACACCACGGATGGCTTGACGAGCCTTTCTTGGAAGATATTACATGGGGCGGGGTCGCGCTTAGTGCCAATATGAGGAAGAACATCCGCCGCTTGATTACTTTCTCGAGCCACATGATGGAACTCGAGCCCCTCGAACCGGACTGACATTTTTATGACTGCGTTGCGATACGCTGCCATCTTCCGATCTTTAGCGTCAAAATCTCCATTTATTTGAGATATTGCAAGGTTTGAGTCCCCGCGCACTTCTAGGCATTGTATGCCCATGTAGATAGTCATCCAGAGACCATGCAATAAGGCCTCGTATTCGGCTGTGTTATTGGAGTCTGTGTATAGTATTTGGAGAACATACTAGATGATGTCTCTGGCGGGGGACGTTAAAACGACACCCGCTCCTAACCCTGCCAGCATTTTGGAGCCGTCGAAGTGCATGACCCAATTGGAGTATGTGTCGTACTCTTTAGGGAGTTCGACCTCTGTCCATTCGGCGATGAAGTCGGCTAGAACTTGGGATTTGATAGCTCGACGTGGTTTGTATGTAATGTCGAATGGTAAGAGCTCAATGGCCCATTTGGTAATCCGGCCCATAGCATCGCGGTTGTTTATAATGTCTTTGAGTGGCACTTCAGAGGCCACCGTAATCGAACACTCATGGAAGCAGTGACGGAGCTTTCGGGATGCCATGAAGACCGCGTATGCTATTTTTTGATAATGAGGGTACTGGGATTTGCATGGTGTAAGGACAGTAGACACGTAGTATATTGGCTTCTGAAGCGGGAATTTATGTCTGTCCTGTTCTCGTTCAACGACGAGTACGGCGCTCACCACCTGATGTGTTGCCGATATGTATAATAACATCGGTTCACTGGCGTTTGGTGCGGCCAGGATTGGATTGCTCGCAAGAAGGGTTTTTATTTTGTCCAGTCCAGCTGTTGCCGCGTCCGTCCACTCGAAGTGGTCGGTTCTCCGTAGAAGGCGATAGAGTGGCAGTGCCTTTTCTCCTAATCTGGAGATAAAGCGGCTTAGAGCTGCCACACAACCTGCAAGTTTTTGGCTTGGTTTGCTTCGATTCCCATATTGGAGATGTTGAAGCCCAGCAGTTTTCCAGTGGGGACGCCGAAGACACACTTTTCCGGGTTGAGCTTGATGTCATACGCCCTGAGGTTGTCGAAGGTAAGACGTAAGTCGTCCATTAGTGTTTCCACGTGCCTGGTTTTGATGACGACGTCATCAACATAAGCTTCTACTGTTTTGCCAATCTGTTTCTCCAGGCATGTTTGAATCATGCGTTGATATGTGGCGCCGGCGTTCTTGAGCCCAAAGGGCATGGTATTGAAGCAGAATGTCCCGTATTGGGTAATGAATGCTGTTGCAGCTTGATCGGATTCTTTCATTTTGATTTGATGGTATCCCGAGTATGCATCAAGGAAACACAGTGAGTCGTGTCCTGCGGTGGCGTCAATGATTTGATCAATGCGGGGGAGGGGGAAGGGATCCTTAGGGCAGGCTTTGTTGAGGTCTTTGAAATCGATGCACAGGTGCCAGGATTTGTCCTTCTTTGGTACCATCACCAGGTTTGCCAGCCAGTCCGGATTTTTAATTTCTCTAATGAATCCGGCCTCGATGAGTTTGGCCAGCTCCTCCCCCATGGCTTGTCGCTTGGGTTTGGAAAAGCGCCGCAGTGTTTGCTTAACCGGTTTAAACCCCTTTAATATATTGAGGCTATGTTCGGCCAGCTTGAGTGGGATCCCTGGCATGTCCGAAGGGTGCCAGGCAAATATGTCCTAGTTTTTGCACATGAATTCTAGTAGTGCGGCGTCAACTATTGGGTTCAGTTGAGCTCCGATGGATGCTGTCTTCTTGGGGTCCATTGGGTGGGCCTGGAATTTGACTATTTCTTCTGCCAGTTTGAACGAGGTGGATTTGGGGCGTTTGCCGAGGATCACGTCGTCCCTGTCCACTATGGAGCGTAGTGCGGTTAATTCTTCGGCCGCGAGGGCTTCGGATAGCGCCTCCAGGGCTAAGGGTGCGGTTTTGTTTTCAGCGCGGAGTGCTATGTTCGGATCACTAACAAGAGTGATTATACCGTTTGGTCCGGGCATTTTGAGCTTCATATATCCGTAGTGAGGTATAGCTTGGAAGCGTGTAAAAGCATCCCGCCCCAACAGGGCGTGATATCCGCTGCTGAAAGGGGCCACTTGGAAGGTTATTTCTTCGGACTGATAGTTCTCCGGTGATCCGAATACCACATCAAGTGTGATTTTGCCCGCGCACCGCGCCTCCCGACTAGGAATAATTCCCCGAAAGGTTGTGTTACTTTGTTTGATGTGGCTCCTGTCTATTTCCATTTTATGGAGTGTGTCCTCATAAATGAGATTTAGTCCGCTGCCGCCGTCCATGAGGACCTTGGTGAGTCGAAACCCATCCACGATGGGGCCGAGGGCTAATGCGGCTGGTGCTCGTGTTGTTCTATACTTTGGTTCGTCCCTGGCGTTGAATGTTATAGCCGTGTCGTTCCATGGGTTTATTACAGAAATTTGGCAGACTTCGTTGAGCTCGCGAAGTGCCCTTTTGCGCTTGTTATTTGAAGCGAATGTCTCGAAGACTGTCAATACTCTTGGGTCGTCTTCTTCTGGGGGGTGTTGTTCTGGAGCATCCTTGATAAGGATGTCCACGCCGCTTTTGGCTACCTGTCGTAGTATCCAACATGCTCTAAGGCTGTGGTTGCCACGGTATCTGTTGTTGTATGTATTTTGCATGGGCCATCGAGTCACCCTTCCAGAACAGTGCCTTGCCGTGTAGTGGCTTTGTGTTTTTTGACTGTTGGATTGGGCATGCCACGAGGGTACGCCATTTTCGCTTGTAGGGGAAGTTGGGTTGGGACTGGTGGTTCCCGGCGAGCTGCCCGAGTTTGCCAGGTGCTTTCCATCGCGCAGTATTTTTGTACGATGATTGCTAAGTCAGCAAATTTTAGTATGCAGCGGCGATTGATGGCATTGAGGATTCCTTCTTCCGCACAGTTTTTGCAGAACACTGATATTGCATCCTCGTCATGGCAATCCTTTACCTTGTCCTTGACAAGGAGGAATCTGGCCCAAAAGTGGTGGACCTTCTCCTGAGATTGCTGTTTTATGCTCATGAGAGCTTCTATATCCGGCTGGGTGGGTGGAGTTAAATCCGAACCCCAACCTAACCGGTTTTCCGGAGTCCGACAACCTTCCGGACTAGACAGTCCGGGTTCCGGAATATCTTCTGATTGTTTGGATCCGCTGTCCGATGCTATGTTCGTAGGGCTGGTTGCGTCCTTTCGTGGGTGAGTATCCGGCTCTTCATGAACGGCGACCCGAACATAGTCCATCTTCAATATAGAAGAAGACTCACCGTCCTGCTCCAGGACTGCCGCGATCTGGTGGGTGACTGGTGGGATTTCGGTTTCTCCCTGATCGGTTTTAGGCCCGATCTGATCGTAATTTGTGGAGATTCCCAAAGCAGCGATGCGATCTAGGAGCTCGTTTAAGGATGAAAACTCAAACGGATCCATCTGCTTGGAGTGCTCAGAGTTGATGCGAAGGAGATTTTCGATGGCCCGAGAGGTCATTGTCGGCCCCGCGGCTGAACGGGCGATCATAGTAAAGTCGCCCAGCTGGAGAGTTTGGCCCGAGGCCAAAACTACCCCTGCGGTAATATTGTCTTTAATGACAAGGCGAGCCATCGAGCCTTTCATCGACAACACAGTGGAACTCTCAATGAAAGCACCAATGTCGGTGTCCAAACCGGCGGATCTCGGGTAGGGGGTCCCGAACTGTGTGTGTAGGATCGATGGTAACAGGAGACGGGGGACACGATGTTTACCCAGGTTTGGGCCCTCTCTATGGAGGTAAAACCCTACTTCCTGCTTGATTGATATTGATGAATATGAGTGTTACAATAGTGGATCTACCACGAGATCTTAATGGCTAAACCCTAGAAGTCTAGCCTATGTGGGTATGGTAATGAGTATATGTGGTGTCCTTTCCGGACTATCCCCTTCCGTTTATATAGACACCGAGGGGATCTAGGGTTTACATGGAGTCGGTTACATAAGAAGGAATCATCGGTCGCCAAGCTTGCCTTCCACGCCAAGTACAGTCCAATCCGGACACGGTGCAGTCTTCGGCCTTCATGTCTTCACAGCCCATCAGTCCGGCCCATGGATAACAGGCCGGACGCCCGAGGACCCCTTAGTCCAGGACTCCCTCACCCCCAGCTCCTCCCTGTATACATATATGTCATGACTCTTTCCATAGATCCCCAATGTATCATTGTTCTCAATCTCGCACA
This sequence comes from Triticum urartu, assembly GCF_003073215.2. Classification (NCBI taxonomy): domain Eukaryota; kingdom Viridiplantae; phylum Streptophyta; class Magnoliopsida; order Poales; family Poaceae; genus Triticum; species Triticum urartu. The sequence continues at coordinate 390,586,211 of NC_053028.1, forward strand.
TTGTTCTCTACACCATCTATTATAGATCTCTCATGAAGTCCCTATCACACACACGATGACTTGCTTCCCTTGCTTCTCCGTACATAGGCCAATTTCAAACAACATCAACATTGTCTCCCTATCTATACACCATTTATGGACACAAACGCCCCCTCTCCCCCCCTCTCTTCCTCTCTCTCTCCCTCTCTCTTCGTCGCTAGCTCTCTCTCTCTCGCTCTCTCGCTCTCACACCCCTCTCCCACACACAATAGATGTCTCTTCCAAATAGTCTGCTCCCCCGGCCCACACCCATGCTATCCCGCTACTACACATGTCACACCATTCCCCCTTCGCTTATACTAGGTTTACATCATTAGTGGCCTCTCTACTCCACATACACACACTCCCTCTCACACACAAACGCGTGCACAAACACCCATTAATCTGGATCTTCATCACTCCCCATGTCTGCATGTGTATCTCGCACACTCACTCTCTAATTATGTATATGTGTCTCCACATTACACAACACAAAGCCCCATGTACATGTATCTCTCTATCGTCCACACACATACACACAAAGAATCTATTATCATTGCCTCAGTCTCTAGACATATCACACACGCACACTGTCTCTCTCTCTCTCGCAAACACGCTCAACAAGGGTGTCCCCATGAATAACTTACCGTCTATTCATGAATAGTCGTGGCAATATGGCGAACACGAGACGTGAAAAAGAATAAATCTACACATGCTTAGACCACCTAGTATGACTACTAGGACTAGAGCAATCCAAAAAGTGCGTCGCCGTCACCCCCTCCTTATCGGCGATGGGAAAACCATTGTTTTACACAGTCGAGAAGTCATTGTGCTAAGGGCTCACATGCTGAGGCGTTGAATAGAATATAGATGCTAATTTACGGAAATAAGTATCGATAATACATTTGTATCTCCATACTTATATTTCTTCTCTTATAAAAAAACCAAGTTGGTGATGATGGTACACGTGCCATCTTGCAATATAGACCGTCTGATCTTTATCTGACTGATGGAAATTAAAATAAAAGATACCCACACCCATCTCCACATTTGAAGACAAGGCCTTCCCTTATTCATCCTTATCTCCAACAACCTCATTGTGGAGCAATTGAGAAAGGAATCCTTTGGAACAAACGGGCTTGGTGGTCGCTGCCGGTGTTGTCAATCCCCATGCCTCCGCTCAGTCCGACCACCAATCACCACCACGCCCCACTCCTCTTCACCTTATATCCTATTTCTCGAGATATCATTAGTTTTTACACATGGGATTACTCCCACATGGGTCAATCACAACGATTGTTTTTATAAAAAATGCATCTTGATGTTCTGTGCAATGCACAGATCTTGCTAGTACTCCTACAGAAGACTAAGTTGGTGATGATGGTGTGTCTGACATCCGTCGTTTGTGACCATTAGATGTAATCTAATGACTGTGAGGTAAGTTGTTGCCTTTTCTCACAAACACCCCACTTGTCTACCAATTTGCGGAAAAACCCATAATTAGTATCTTAAAACCAACCACATCCCTCCCTGACCTCACCAAAACAGCCCAAGGAATATATTCTAATTGAAACATAATACATCTCTAGTGATATATGTATATCAAAATTAGAGTGTTTTGTATAAAGTTTGTGAATAAGTATTATTCTGATTATGATTCGTTGCAACGCACATGAACATTGCTAGTATTTCCAACCATGCATACTTTTTCCCTAGTATTCCATAGTTTCGAGTTTTCCATCAAGATATTAGTCACTCATGGTTGATATTTACTTTCAATCATGTACACATATGCACTATGTAACTAGCCTTGCTTATTGGGTTCCAAAGCATAACTTTCACTCCTACTTACAATATGTAGAGTATTTAACAAAAAACTACAACTTTCAACCAGCCCTAGGAAGAATCTATTGTACAAAAAATAGCAAATACATAACCAAAATTTCTTAATCCACGCCAAAAACTACTACCTACCGATTAGGTTAGTTTAAACCCATTTATGATAGGGTTGGCCCACACATCCGTGCTAACAAGGTAGCTTAAACCAACACATTTTGTTTGACCATTGACACGAGGGACCCACATCTGAACTTCTATCCTGTTATTCCCCCTCAAATCATTATTTTTCCTGAACATTACTTCAAACAATACTGATGCGTGTTCGTCGGTGGCGCCGGTGATGAGCAAGTTGGCCGCCGCTCCGCTAGACGGGCCGGACGCCGCGCTGGCCTCCACACGGGGTTGGTAGGCTGGCCCGAGCATGACTCACGAGCGAGCAAGCCGCCGCGTTGGCCTTCCCTCGAGCCAGATGGCTGGCCTTAGTGCGGCGCGCGCGAGCAAGCCGCCGCGTCGCCGTGCCAATCTAGCTAGCAAACCTTGCAGACAAGAAGCTGGACAGAGCTATCTTGGCGCGCTAGCGGCCGCGAGCGCCGGACGGAGCTAGCATCCAGGCTGCAGGGTTAGATTGACAACAAATGTAGCCAAACAGGACCATGGGTTGAAACGTGCCTACAACGGCACTTTGTAGAGTAGTTGTTTCTTGGTAGGGCTGGTTGGTAAGAGCATGTACAATGGTTGATAAGGTAATCTTATCTTAAGTCTGCCACGTATGCAAGTGGTAGTAGTTTCTTTGCATTATTAGGTGTTTCTTGCATTATTAGGGGTTTCTTGTAAGGAACAATGTACTACTAGCGACAAAAGGCAATTCTAGGTTGTGTTGTAATCCAACAAGTACTACTAGTGGTCGCGGGAGTGTATACCTCGTTTTGTGGGTTCGATCCCGGCCGAACGCACGATGGCCTTTTTTTTAAATAGTAACTTCGCGGAGAGCCAATATTTTACATGAGTAGTTTGAGTTTTGAATTCAAACGGACGTCCGCCACCACAATCTGGGTGCACTGGATAGCCTAGCCACGTGAACGGGTTTTCCTTCCTAGCATCTCGTGGCTCGCGTGCTCGCCCTAGCCGCACCTCGCTTGCATCTTCCTCATCAGCTATTACTAGCATATTTAAACTAGCGCCTCCCAATTAAGCCCGAGGAGCTGGAAAAGCCTGGCGGGGCATTGGGAACTGTGCAATATGGCTCTGTACGTAAAGTGCTCTACTACTACTCTGTAGCTTGTGGCATTACACACATGGACTTCACTCCATTATCGGCTCTACTATAAAAGAAATTCCTCTTGACGTGTTTTTTTGAAATGGAGGCAAAAGCTTTGCTTCATCTCATTCATAAAGAAGGAACTACTAACAAAGTTTGACGAGATCCATTACACCTCCACAAATGGAAGCGAAAAGCCTAGTCTCGCTGTATCAAATAACTCAAATGTTCTGCCCCCGCAGTAACCGTCGCTGATAAACAGGCTGCTAGTGTGTGCGTGAGAGGAGCGGCTGAGTAGGCCAGCTACGTGAGAGGAGCGGCTAAATAGAGCACCGAGAGTACCCACTAGGCCACTACGCAGGTGTACTTTCCGTGCATTGATAGTACAGCGATGGTTCTAGAGAACAGTACGTAGTACCCTCCACTTCCAACTGTAGCACCTTGGCCCTAAGATTCAAGAGTTCAAAACTGGTGCACTATACTAGAAGTATAGTACATCGCACTACTAGTTGAGAAAGTAGTACTAGTACTGCTATAGTATGAGTACGTACTCCTCCTTCACATAATGCAAGACGTTTGTTGACACTAGTTGGCGTGTACAAAAAATAGCAAAACATACCCCAAATTCCTTAATCCACGCCAAAAACTACTAGCTAGTGCCAAAAGTTTCTTACTAGTGCTATTATTTATAGTATAATGCAATCCCATAACGTCCCATAATGCTAGTACTAGTAGTAAATAATAGCCTCACCCCATCGCTAAGGAACATTCTACAGTTGGAAGGGACGAGGCCCTGCGGTTACTACGCTCTTATCTCCTCCTCGCCAGTTCCCCTCCCCTCGAAGAGAAGGCAGTTCGTCTCTAACATCCCAAATTTTCAATTTGGAATGTTATGCAATAGATCATCATTGCATATCATATTTTTATTGCGCGATCCTCGAAATTCTAAGCAACTCAAGGACTCTCGGAGAGAGTTGGGGATTTTACCGTTTTCATATTTGAATTTTATCAAATATCGAAACGAGGATCATTTGTTTTATTATTTTTCTCTCCGAAAATATTTCATATTAAAATATATGAGCGGAGATAATATAACTGCTCCAAAATAAATGAAATATTGGAGGAAAAATATTAAGATCAAATATTTGATTTTATTCGGATTTTATTGCTATTTTATTTGAATTAGGAAAAATATGCGTTTTTTCAAAATTGCATTATAGGCCCAAATAAATGTTCACCTTGTCCGGCATATGTTTAGAGGGCGAGGAAAATATATTTCGGGATTTTTAGAGTCCGTTTAGTATTCTTTTTCTTCGCTTTTCTGCCCGTCGGAATTATTATTTTTTTTAAAAGGGGAACCGACCTACGGGCCGTATCCGGCCCGGACTCCTCCCTAGGCCCCTCCTTATAAGCCGGCCCCTCCCCTGCCCCGCCGCCCAGCGCACCCCGCGCCCCAAATCCTAGCGCCGCCGCCGCCACCGCCCTCGTGCGCTGCACCGGAGCCGCCGCCACCGCCCGCCGGATCTCGTCGCCGTTGACCGCCGTTAACCGGTCGGTTTTCTTCGGTTAAAACCCTGGGTTTTTTTATTTTCTAGTTTAATTCGTTAGATCGGTCTTTCCGTCGGTTTATTTATTTTAAGGACGTTCGTCCGTTCATTCATTTAAACGAACGCCGTTCACCCATCAGTCATAGACAGCGAATGTTCGTTCGGTAGCCTGTTCGTCAGTTTTTCTTTTTCGTGGGTTTTTCGTGATTATTCTCGATCGCGATTTCTGATCCGATTTTCGTTTTAGTTTATCTTTTCCCTCGTTTATTGGAATCAGGCAAGTCAAACGCCTTGATCTTCGTCTCGAAACCCTCTTTCTGTTTAATCAACTTGAACAACATTTTGAAACTGTAAAATTTTACTTTAGTCCAGATTAGTAATCGGATCTTGTTTCTTTCCCCGTTTGAGTTTCCTTGCTCCGTTTGAGTTTCTTAAGTTGAACTTTCTAGTTAGATCTTCTTATTTGCATTTTACCCATGCATCTTTGCTTGATTGCTTATGTATGCTATTGTTTGTTTGCGACAGAACACCCAGAGTGCGAAGCGTGCTACTACGAGTCTCTAGGTTTTGCGGATCATCCGCAAGGAAAATAACACTTTGATCATATCCTTTATCACCCGGTTTTTATGCATTAGTTTCAACCCCTCACACATTGCATGAGTAGGATCTCTTAACTTGTGGGTTTTGGGAAGTAGATGATGAGGTAGAACCTATTACCTGTTTTATTATCAAACCCTGGGAGTTACTTCTACGTAAGCCTATATTGCTATGCTATGCTCGTAGACGTGGATTGGTTTTGAGTGTATCCATGACAGATGTGAGATTGTTAATTAATGGTTCAACTTAAGGTGGCAACTTTAATACACATATAGGTGGATTTCTTATTTGGGCACCTGGGGATATACCACTGTTGTCCTAGGAGATCCCGAGGATATACCATGTGATCCTCCTACGGTCCGCCACCCAAGCTCAATGGGATCATAAGATTATTCATGCTAGAAACTTCTGTGTGCAGCCACAAGCCATTATGGGCTCTAGCATAGTTTAGTATGTTGTGTGACCTCTTTCAGTGGTGGGCTAGCAAATGTAGAGGGAAAGTAGGTGTAACTGTCCACCCGGAGTAAAGATTTAATGCTTCTGAATGACTGTGTCTCGGTCATCCATTTCTCAAACACCATGTAGTGCGAGAAATCCAACGGAGGAGATCGAGTCTTGTGGGGAAAGTGTGCAAACCTTTGCAAAGTGTATAAACTAATCATGGTCAGCCGTGTCCCGGTTATGGACATCTTGAGTATCTAGTACTTGGATTATCCTATTGTATCTCATCACTCTAATTTAATTTGTTGGGTTGTTAATTACTTTAATTGGGATTGAGTTGGAGGAACCTTCTCAATGATGTTTCAACAACCATCATAGTTAAAATAAAAATTTATTCCTTTGTTGTAGGGAAAAATTGGCTTTTTGCAAAAACATATAACCATAGAGCCTCCACCAGCCACATATGCATGTAGTGATAGCATTATTCTGTTCATTGCTCTACTGTGTTATATTGCCAGCATATTCCTTGTGCTGACCCGTTTCCGGGCTGCAATATATTATGTTGCAGACTTTTCAAACAACGAGTAAAGGTGTGATAGGTCATTGTCATGCACTCAGCTATACCGTTGGAGTTGATGGACTCACTTTATCTTCCAAGTCTTCCGCTGTTATCGTATTAGATGGCCTTAAGCCATATTTATTGTAATAAGTTCTCTTTTGATACATTCGATGTAATAAGTGTGTGATTGCTACTCTATTATAAATCCTTCGAGTACTGTGTGTGTCAGCATTACATGACACAGAAACACAGAGGCTTGACCGTTTAAGGTCAGGTCGCTACAAGATGGTATCAGAGCACACGCTGAATGTAGGACACGACCACTAAGAAAACCATAGGTCACTCTTCTCTACTCATTTTTGACTCCTCTCCAATTTCTGCTCTTTAGGATGGTGGACACGAGGAACAAGTTTGCACAACCAGATGAAGACACCCCCTTTGGACGACACTTGAAGGAAGTCACTAGATACCTGAACATCGGAATACCAAGCTTCACCGGGGCCTACAATGCCACTTTAACAGAAGAGGAGTGCTGGATGATTCAAGTTCAAGTTCCAGGAAGGACATTCACGCCGTTCACTGAGACAATAGATTTTTCCTTTGATGCACCCACGTGGAGTCTAGGCAAGAGCATGGCAGCCCACATTGCTATGGGACGTATTGGAGAAGTCTACAAACAAGAGCTGAAGGACACTATATACCAGATATGTGGGCACCGAGACGAGCAATGGGAGATGATGAGCACCAGGAGGGATAGATCCATTACAGCATTCATCTAGGAGTTAAACAAACACATTAGTTTCCAGGAGAACCAGATGTGCGCAAGCATGATAGATTTGAAGAAGGAAATTGTCGCCGTTCTGGGAACGGGGGTCCCTAGACTTGCCTGCCTGCGGCCCGCGTCGTGGTGGAGCCAGCAGGTCGTACGACCCATCTTCATCAACAAGGCACCCAAGACCCTCGCGAGGGGCCAAGCCTCGCGAGGCGGATGGCGCAAGACCTCCTCCCGAGTGGCCTGGCCAGGCAGGCTCACGAGGAGCGGAGATATCAAGGCGGGGCGAACCTCATGAGACTCGTGACGTGAGCCATGACGATCGACACCAGGCGGGCGCCAGCGCGCGCAGCGTCCTCATTTCCTCTTTGGTGCTAAGGAGGCAAGCGCAGCCGCGGAGTACCGAGGCATCAGGCAAAGGTTGCCATTTTGGTGCAACAAGACCAAGACCAGAAGGACTGCAAGACGGAGGTCACCGTGGAACCCAAGACAGCGTCACCACCAGAGCTTTGTGCAGGCGGAGACTACCTTTTGTCAGGATAGCTCATACTAGCTATCCCCCTTGGCTCCCTTCCGGCTCGATATTTGGGAAGAGGACAAGGGCCTCTATAAATAGGACTAGCCACCATAGTAGAGGGAGATCGACTCATCGAACCGAGAGAGAGATCACCAGACCTAGAGATACACACAAGTTCGAACGCACAAGAACACCTCAACCTCAGGAGGCTGTTCTTCCCTTGTACTATTCATCATCAGCCATGAGGCAATCCACCACCACCACACTGGAGTAGGGTATTACACCACAACGGTGGCCCAAACCAGTATAAACCCCGTGTCTTTTTGGTGTTGTGAGTTCGTCGAGTTCGTCTGCAAGATCTTAGCGAGCTAGAGCATAGATTGGTAGGAGGGAAAGACTTCACACGCACCCCAATGTTCGAACCTTAAGGGTTAGCCGGAACCCCACATCCGACATTTGGCGCGCCAGGTAGGGGTGTGCCGGGGCTTCTCTCCACCAACCAGCGCCCCGCACCGCCGCACTATGCTCCCATGGAAGGTGCCCCGCCACCAACCTTTGCGGCCAACACCAGCAGCAGGGAGTCTGGGTACCAAGCCCTGGCCCCCGCTCTGCGGCAAGTGCAGTGGCCGACCAAATTCAGGACGGAGATGCTGCCGTGTTACAATGTCGCGGCAGACTTGGCGTTGTTCCTGCTAGCATACGAGGAGGCCGTTCTCGAAGCCGGAGGCGATGACAAGATCATGGCAAACTTGTTCCCCCTGGCGCTCGCCGGCAAGCCACACGCCTGGCTGCTCAACGTTCCGGGATCCACGGTGACATCCTGGGGGGAACTCCGTGACCTCTTCACTGTGCGTTACGCGGCACCGACACACTACGTAGTCGCGGCACTGCTGGGTGGCTCCCAAGCACCTCCGTCAGATCGCCATGTCAAGCCTTTCTTCCAACAGATTGGGGTAGCCTGCAAGCGCCCGGGGGCTCCGCCGGGTTGGGCTGCGCCGAAGGCCGACCTCACCTTCGTCTCGGAAGACCACCCCGGTTCCACCGCCGGGTTTGGGATGCTCCCGATGCTCTGCACGCCCACCATCTGCAACGTGGCCGTCACCAAGACCCTCATCGACGGCGGTGCCGGCCTCAACTTGCTCTCTGTGCAAGCCTTCATCCTTCTTCATGTGCCACTCGAACGGCTCGGCCTTAGCAATCCCTTCACAGGAGTGGGTGGTGGAGCTGCTCACCCTCTGGGGCAGATCCGCCTCCCTGTCACCTTTGGCACGCGAGACAACTATCGCACCAAGCTGGTGGACTTTGACATCGCCCATATCGGTCTCTCGTGCAACGCCCGCATCGGTCTCTCGTACAACGCCATCCTCGGGTACCCAGCTCTCGCTCAGTTCATGGTGGCGATTCACCTGGCCTACAACCTCATGAAGATGCCAGGGAGCAAGGGCGTCCTCACCATCAAGGGGGACACTAAGGAGGCCATGATGGCGCTCAGGCTCGCCTTCAAGACCGCGGCAGCGGCACAGCCAGGCGGCGCCGGTGCACCCGAGGCCAAGGAGACCGCACCCACCAAGAAGAGGCAGTTCTTCACCCAAGACAAGGCGGAGACCAAGCAGGTGCCGGTCAACGAGGACGGGTCTTCAGGAGCCACCTTCACCACAGGAACCGGCCTTGGCCCGGGACAAGAAGAAACTTTGGTGAGGTTTTTGCGCGCGAACAAGGAGATATTCGCATGGGAGCCCAATCAGCTGGTAGGGGTCCCGAGAGAGGTAATCCAACATCATCTGAGGGTATGCCCCAACGTAGGCCTCGTGAAGCAGGGAGCAAGACGGTAGTCCACTGAGAAGCAGGCCTTCATCGTCCAAGAAACACGCAAACTGGAGGCGGCAGGCACCATCCGAGAAGTTCGATACCCCGAATGGCTGGCGAATCCCGTCATAGTACCGAAGAAAGGTGGGAAGGAACGGATGTGCGTCGACTTCACCAACCTCAACAAAGCCTGCCCCCAAGATCCGTTCCCCCTTCCGCGCATAGATCAAATCGTCGACTCCACTGCCGAGTGCGATTTGTTATGTTTCCTCGATGCTTTCTCTGGGTACCATCAGATCAAGATGGCAGTGGAGGATGTGGAGAAGATGGCCTTCCTGACACCATGTGGGGTGTACTGCTACACCTACATGCCTTTCGGCCTTCGCAACGTGGGCGCGACCTTTCAGCGGCTAATGCACATCGCCTTGGGGCGGCAGCTCGGCAGGAACATAGTGGTCAAATCTCGCGAGGCTAGGACGTTGATTCAAGACTTGGAGGAGACCTTTGAGAGTTTGCGTCGGGTGAACTTGAGGCTTAACCCGGAGAAGTGCGTGTTTGGCGTCCCCTCTGCCAAGCTGTTGGGGTTTTTCGTATCCCACAGAGGGATCGAGGTGAACTCGGAGAAGATCAAGGCCATCGAAGACATGAACCCACCACAGACCCTCAAGGATATGCAAAAGCTGGCAGGACAGGTGACCATGTTAGGGCGCTTCATCTCTAAGCTAGGCGAGCGCGCCTTACCCTTATTCAAGCTCATGAAGAAGAAAGGCCCCTTCTAGTGGACCCCGAAGGCCGACCGGGCCTTCCAAGACCTCAAGAAATACCTCACCAGCCCCCCGGTGATGGTGGCGCCACGGCCTCTCGAGCCTCTGGTACTCTACCTCGCCGCCACCCCATACTCCGCCAGCGCGGCGCTGGTGGCGGTTCGGGAGGAGCCCAGAGGCAAAGGTGTGCCGCGCCAAGCCAGAGCTGATGCAGCGCAGGATCAGGAAGGCACACGAGAGCCATCAGTGGTGGAAGATCAAGCTCAGCAGGGCAGCGTCGCGGAAACTCCTGAGGATGGCAAGTCTCAGGAAACCCTCCACCTCAGGATACGCCACAATCTCCGCAAGACCCGAGCCTCAACGGTGTGCAAGCCCTTGTCGAGCACCCGGTATACTTCGTCAGCACCGTACTGCGAGATGCAAGGGCACGCTACCCCATGCCGCAAAAGCTCCTGCTCGCACTCTTGGTGGCCTCGCGCAAGATGCGACACTACTTCCAGGGGCACCTCGTCAAGGTCGTCTCATCTTACCCATTGGAGAGGGTACTCAGGAGCCCAAACTCAGTCGGAAGGGTCGCTGAATGGAACATCGAGCTGCAAGCATTCCAGCTGGAGTTCAGCACCACCAGGGTCATCAAGGGAGCCGCGCTTGCCGATTTTGTGGCGGAATGGACAGATGTCCCAGCTCTTGAGGAAGGAGAAGACCGGTCCACCTCCCCAGGAAGTGAGGCACCAGACGGCTGGGTCATGTATTTTGATGGCGCCTTTGCGCACCAGGGCGCGGGGGCTGGAGCAGTGCTCATCTCGCCCACTCAGGACCAGCTTTACTATGCCATGCAACTCTGCTTCCAGCATGGTGAGAAGGTGTCCAACAATATCGCAGAATACGAAGGCCTCATAGCCGGCCTGAAGGCTGCAGCGGCTTTGGGGGTGAAGCGCCTTACCGTCAAGGGCGACTCGCAGCTCCTCGTCAACTTCTCCAACAAAGTGTACGAGCCAAAGGACGAGCACATGGAGGCCTACCTTGCGGAGGTGCACAAGATGGAAAAGCAGTTCTCAGGCTTGGAGCTGCAGCACGTGCCCCGGGGCACCAACAAGGAAGCCGACGACATCGCCAAGAGAGCATCCAAGAGGCAACCGCAAAAGCCCGGTGTCTTTGAAGAGTGGCTCTTCAAGCCGTCAGCTACACCACCTCTCTCAAGCCCGACTCAGCCTCGGGAGGAGCTCCCACAGCCCCCGGCCACGGGAGCACTAGCTTGCGGCCCAACCTTAGGAGCTCGGCTACTCTTGGCGCTTGAGCCTCAGGAGGAGTGCTGGACCAAGGAGTTTAAGGAGTACCTAATGCACGGGACACTGCCGGAGAAGGAAGAGGACGCGGAGCGCGTGGCCCGACAGGCCACAGCATACTACATTCAAGACGGCGAGTTGTACAGGAAACGGCCGAACAATGTCACGCTGCGCTTCATCTCCAGCGATCCAGGGAGGGAGTTGCTAACTGACATACACGGCAGGGACTATGGACATCACTCATCATCATGGACCCTCCTCGGTAAAGCCTTCCGCAGCGTATTCTATTGGCCCACAGCACTCAACGATGCAGTCGAGCTGGTGAAATCCTGCGAAGCTTGCCAATTCCACGCCAAGCAAATCCATCAGCCTGCTCAGGGCCTCCAAACCATCCCCCTCACATGGTCGTTCGCGGTCTAGGGGCTAGACATCCTAGGCCCGTTCCCACGAGCGCCAGGGGGCTACCGTTACCTCTACGTCGCCATCAATAAGTTCACCAAGTGGGCAGAAGTGGAAGCCGTTCGAACCATTCCAACCGGCTCTGCTGTCAAGTTCATCAAGGGCCCCGTGAGCCGCTTCGGGGTCCCCAACCGCATCATCACAGATAACGGCTCGCAGTTTACTAGTAACCTCTTTAAAACCTATTGTGCTAACCTTGGAACACAGATCTGCTATGCTTCGGTGGCCACCCCAGGAGCAATGGTCAGGCTGAACGCGCCAACGCTGAGGTCCTGAGGGGCCTTAAGACCACAACCTTTAAGAAGAAGCTAGAGGCCTGCGGTAGGGGCTGGCACGACGAGCTCCAGTCCGTGCTGTGGTCCATCCGCACCACCGCCACCAAGCCAATGGGCGAGACTCCATTCTTCCTCGTCTACAAAGTTGAAGCAGTCCTCCCTCACGAGGTCAAGCATCGCTCCGCGCGGGTTCTGGCATTCGACGAAACGTAGCAGGATGCCATGCGGGGGATGGACCTCGTGCTAGGGGAGGAACGTCGTCGCGAAGCTGCATTAAGGGCGACAAGGTACCAGCAAGCGCTGCAGCGTTACCACTGCCGTAACATTGGCTCCAGGACGCTCGAGACGGGTGACCTGGTCCTGAGGCAGGTCCTCTCTAGGGAAGGGCTGCACAAGCTTTCACCCATGTGGGAGGGCCCGTTCAGGGTCGTCCACATCTCCAGGCCTGGCGCCGTGCGCCTGGAGACGCAAGAAGGGACACCCATCCAAAACGCCTTGAACATCCAGCACCTCCGGAAGTTCTACCCATGAAGCAAGGCCCAGAGCCTGTGAAGCAAGGCCAAAAGCCTGTGAAGCAAGGCCCAAAGCCTGTGAAGAAAGGCCCAGAGCCTGTGAAGAAGGCCCGGTGCCTGTGAAGAATCGCCGCCCGTGACACTCTCATGTAATAATGAGTTGGGGCTGTACACGCCCCGGAGTCTCTGGAGCGCCGGCCTCAGGCCCTGGGGCTCCCTCGCATGCCTAGAGAAGGCAGGCCGGTGAGAATACTTGAAGACTAGATTAGGTGCCGGACGCGGATTTTCATTTGCTTTCCGCAGTTGGTTCGCTTCTCCTTAATCAAGTTTGCTTTTGGCGTTCCTTGTTGATTTGGTTCCTTTGCCTTTTACCGCTTTTTTCGGCTCTGGTTTGCTCATGATCTCTCTCTCGCATACCTCGCGAGGGCGCTAGGCAGGTGCCCTCGCGAGCATTTTTCTTCTCTCTGCCTTCTCGCGAGTCACCCTCGTTCGAGCCTAAAAGCTAGCACATCTCTCCTAATCCGTGCCCCTCGGGTACCGCGATACAAAGCGCCAAGTCAAGATTTGGGTGAACGGCGAATCCCGTAGCGCACCCGCTAACAATTTTTTTGCAGTTTCTGAGAAAACACAGGCATCTCGTGAAGGAAAGGGCGTCCCAAACGCACCAGGTTAAGTTATCTTTCCGCAAAATAACAACATGGCATGGGAATAACACACACGTTGCATTAACCAAGAACCACAGTTCGATACACACCCCTCTGGGCCCATACTGGTTTCATTTTCGGATGCAGGAAAAAAGGAAAAAGCTAAACAAAGCGGCGTTTCAGCAATCCGCGAAGGCAGGCCCTTAGTGACGCCCCGAGCCTAGCCAGACCCCTCCTCACGCTTCACGGAGGCGCAGCGACAAGATGACCCGCTGCCCCCTTCGAAGCGGGCACGGCAGCGCGGCGGTTGGCCGTAGCCATCGCCGCTGGAGCTGTCACCAGAGGAAGAGCCACCCTAGCTGGAAGAGACGCGGTCGCCGCTGAGGGCAGGCTCGCCCTCATCCTCGTCGCGACCTTCACCAAGGCTGAGCACCTCCTCACCGTCGTTCATCTCGGGGCAGCACCCGGCGTGGCGACCATCTTCCCCGAACACCCTCACATAGAGGGTCGACCCACCGTCATACCTGAAGTAGAGCGTGCATCGCCTGCCCAGGCCGCATGCACGGGCGAATGTCTGCCAGTCACGGGCCAGGGCTATGTTGCCCGCGGCGGAAGTCTCGACCGCGTCCTAGGAGGCCTTGCTGCAGCAACCATCCACCTACAACCAGAGCCCGCCTGGACCAGGGGCCGGCAGTTCGTCGACAAAGAAGCGTGGAAGCTGGAGCCAGTTGCCGGCTGGGTTCTCCGACCAGACAACGAATTCCGGCGACACCTCTACCGAATGGAAGCGTGTGCGGGGAGGCCGCGCCACCATCGCGTGCCTCCCCTCGTCAGCTGGACCGCCATGGTTGGGACTGTCCCCTCCGCATGCCGCGTTGCCGTCTCGACGGTGGGCCATGGTAGGGGTCACAGAGTGCTTGTGCGGACGGCCACGACCACGCTTGGGCGTTGGGGAACCGGGGCCCTTGCGAGGGGCCTTCCCCTTCTTGGCGGCGGAGAACTTCCTTTGTGGCACCATCGAAGGTGCTGCAAGCAATGAAGCAAAGAAGAAGCGAGCAAACGAGGAAGAGATGGGCAACGGGGGCTCCGCCCCCCTCCCCATTTATAGCAAGAGAAGGCCAACAGGCATCTCCCATGATCGCAGATAATGATGGTTTCCCTTGCATGTCGCAGGGACTTGTCAAGTCATGCAGTCGTCGAGGTAGCAAGGGGAAGCGGAGACGCCCACGTCCAATCAACCGCCACGCGTCAACCGAGGCCGCAGGCTTTTGGGGGCCCGCGGTGCTCCAAACTTGACCCTTGTCTTTGCCGCTTAGCCAAGCCCGAGCGTGACTTGGGCCCGGGGGCTACTGTCGGCGTTCTGGGAACGGGGATCCCCAGACTTGCCTGCCTGTGGCCTGCGGCGTGGCGGAGCCAGCAGTCCGTACGGCCCATCTTCATCAACAAGGCACCCAAGACCCTCGCGAGGGGCCAAGCCTCGCGAGGCGGACGGCGCAAGACCTCCTCCCGAGTGGCCTGGCCAGGCAGGCTCACGAGGAGCAGAGATATCAAGGCGGGGCAAATCTCACGAGACTCTCATGACGTGAGCCATGACGATCGACACTAGGCGGTCGCCAGCACGCGCAGCGTCCTCATTTCCTCTTTGGTGCTAAGGAGGCAAGCGCAGTCGTGGAGTACCGAGGCATCAGGAAAAGGTTGCCATTTCGGTGCAACAAGACCAAGACCAGAAGGACTGCAAGATGGAGGTCACCGTGGAGCCCAAGATGGCGTCACCACCAGAGCTTTGTGCAGGCGAAGACTACCTTTTGTCAGGATAGCTCGTACTAGCTGCCCCCCTTCAAATTAACCCGCCATTGTTGGCGCCCTTCCCGCTCGATATTTGGGAAGAGGACCAGAGCCTCTATAAATAGGACTAGCCACCATAGTAGAGGGGGGTCGACTCATCGAACCCAGAGAGAGATCACCAGACCCAGAGGTACACACGAGTCCAAACGCACAAGAACACCTCAACCTCAGGAGGATGTTCTTCCCTTGTACCGTTCATCATCAGCCCAAGAGGCAATCCACCACCACCACACTAGAGTAGGGCATTACACCACAACGGTGGCCCGAACCAGTATAAACCCCGTGTCTTTTTGGTGTTGTGAGTTCGTCGAGTTCGTCCGCAAGATCTTAGCGAGCTAGAGAGTAGATCGGTAGGAGGGAAAGACTTCGCGCGCACCCCAGTGTTCGAACCTTAAGGGTTAGCCAGAACCCCACATCCCACAGCAATGACAAGGATCACCGAGCTAGAAGAGGAACTCAAGGCTACACGCAAAGATTATGAGGAAATCATCATACTGGTGGAGAAGAATGACGACCTGACAAAGAAGCTAGGAGTATTCATGGTAGACCCTGCGCCAGGAGGAGATGATGACGATTCTACTTGCCCAGAGAACTACATCATCATCGACGACACTGACTCGGACTCCGACGATAGCGATGATAACTATGTTGATGAAGCTGGAGCGGATATTATGGAGTCTTCCACCGATCAATATTTCTAGTAGACCACCATATGATTAGTAGTATTCCCCCATGTAAATATTATAGTCCGAGCACTATAACGATAGTTCTAGACCATTTGTATACCCTTGCTTGATTGATTGAGTGATACGATTGTGTTTCTCTCATGTGCATATGGGTAGTGTTTTCTCACTAGACCTAATTTCTACTCTACTCTCTTCCCTCTAAACCCTCAGATCCTCCAAGACGTGACCCCAGATTTACCTTTCGCCGGAGCTCACTCAGTTGATCCAGCAGTAGAATGCCTTGATGTAGATGTTAGTTCAGAACCAAGGCAACAACAACAACAACAACAACCCTCCTGCAGTTGACAACTTAGCCCGTTTTCTGAGGTTACAGCCGCCGGTGTTTTCCAGTAGCACCGAGCCAATAGTTGCAGATGATTGGCTCTACAGGATTGGATGGGAGTTGACCACTGCGGGATGCGCAGATGCTGAGAAGGTGCGTTTTGCCGCGCACCAATTGGATGGACCAGCGGCCTCATGGTGGGAGAATTACACAGCCACTTTTCCTATAGCCAATGTTACATGGGACCAGTTTCAGCAGGCCTTTTGCACTGCCCATGTATCAGCAGGAGCTATGGCCATGAAGAAGCGTGATTTTCGCAACTTACGCCAAGGAGGACGCACCATTGTCCAGTATGTGGATGACTTTAGTAAGCTAGCACGTTATGCCCCAGATGACGTTGCTACGGATGCCGCTAAGCAGGAGAAGTTTCTGGAAGGACTGAATGATGAGCTGAGCATGCAGTTGATGGTGGCAACTTTCACTAACTACGAGGAGTTGGTAGATAGAGCTCTCATGATTGAAGGGAAGCAGCAGCAGATTGAGAATCACAAGACGAAGTATGGACAGGGGAAGTACAATTCTGGAGCTCAGCAGAAGCCCCGTCTCACCCCGAACTCGGGAGGACTTGTCCATAACCATGGAGGCCACACTCACCATGGAGGAAGCTCGCATAATCATAATGGCCCAAGGAATGGGAATGGGAATGGAGCAAGTAGCAATCAAAACCGCTCTAACCCAACCACACCCACCAAGAAGGATCAAAGTCACGTTACTTGTTTCAAGTGCGGGAAGACTGGGCACTATGCCAACGATTGTCTGGAATAGAAGAACGGCAATGGTAATGGAAGCGCTGGGAAGAAGCCCAACCCTTTCAATAGGGGACAAGTGAACCACGTGAACGTGGAGGAAGTTGAGGAGCAGCCTGATGTAGTTATTGGTAAGTTTTTAGTTAAGTCTTCTACTGCAATCATTCTTTTTGATACTGGTGCATCGCATTCATACATATCAAGGGGATTTGTGGATAAGTATAAGTTTCCCACTAAGGTACTTAGGACACCCATGTTAGTAAGTTCACCAGGAGCTGAGTATATGGCAAGTCAAGGATGTTTTCAGATGCCATTGACCATTGGAAGACATGTTTTCCCCTTAGACCCGATAATTTTGGAGACACAAGGATTTGATGTTATACTAGGAATGGATTGGCTATCGAAGTATGGGGGAAACATCGATTGCATGAGTAAGTCAATTTTACTCACCACCCCTGAGGGAAAAAGGATCAAGTATGTATCTAGGTGTGTGCCTAGGAGGAGCCAAGTAAATTCTCTCACAGGAGTTGTTCAGGAGGAAGTGCCGGTAGTGCAGGATTACCCGGATGTATTTCCAGAGGAGCTACCAGGCATGCCACCAGATCGAGACATCGAATTTTTGATAGAGCTGTTGCCAGGCACCGGGACAATATCAAAGAGGCCATACCGGATGCCCGCAAATGATCTAGAAGAGATCAAGAATAGATTAAGGAGTTATTGGAGAAAGGTTACATCCGATAGAGCTCATCCCCATGGGGAGCCCTAGTGCTGTTAGTGGAGAAGAAGGATAAGTCCCTACGAAAGGTGGTTGATTATAGGGCATTGAATGAAGTGACAATCAAGAACAAGTACCCACTGCCGATGATCAATGATTTATTTGACCAGTTGATAGGAGCTAAAGTGTTTTCGAAGATCGATCTGCGATCGGGATATCACCAATTGAAGATCCGGGATAAGGATATACCTAAAATAGCTTTCAACACAAGGTACGCGCTGTATGAGTATACGGTTATGTCATTTGGATTGATGAACGCCCCTGCCTATTTCATGAGTATGATGAACAAGGTGTCCATGGAGTTCTTGGATAAGTTTGTTGTGGTTTTCATTGATGATATTTTGGTATACTCGAAGAACGAAGAGGAACACAAGGATCATTTGAGTTTAGTTCTCGAGAAGCTCAGGGAACATCGGTTGTATGCTGTCGGTGTCAAAACCGGCGGATCTTGGGTAGGGGGTCCCGAACTGTGCGTCTAAGGCGGATGGTAACAGGAGGCAGGGGACACGATGTTTACCCAGGTTCAGGTCCTCTTGATGGAGGTGATACCCTACGTCTTGCTTGATTATTCTTGATGATATGAGTATTACAAGAGTTGATCTACCTCGAGATCGTGGAGGCTAAACCCTAGAAGCTAGCCTATGGTATGATTGTTTGTTGTCCTACGGACTAAACCCTCCGGTTTATATAGACACCAGAGGGGGCTAGGGTTACACAGAGTCGGTTACAAGGGAGGAGATCTACACATCCGTATTGCCAAGCTTGCCTTCCACACCAAGGAAAGTCCCATCCGGACACGGGACGAAGTCTTCAATCTTGTATCTTCATAGTCCAACAGTCCGGCCAAAGGATATAGTCCGGCTGTCCGGAGACCCCCTAATCCAGGACTCCCTTAGTAGCCCTTGAACTAGGCTTCAATGACGATGAGTCCAGCGCGCAGATTTGTCTTCGGCATTGCAAGGCGGGTTCCTCCTCCGAATACTCCATAGAAGATTTTGAACACAAGGATAGTGTCCGGCTCTGCAAAAACAAGTTCCACATACCACCGTAGAGAGAATAATGTTTCCACAAATCTAATCTGCTGACACATTTGACAGCATGACACCACGTCATGGCCTGGTCATTATTCGAACCGTTTTTCTCAACCAACACTGCACATATCGCAAGGTGGTTTTCCTCACACGTCTTGTCAAAGCAGAGATCGTGTCCCCCTTATTACGGGATTCTCATCAATACGGATTTCGGTAACCCAATCATGCATGTTGGTATGACTCCTCAATTTTAGGCAAGTCCCAAACTGCCACGAGGAGGACGCTTGATATTCACCCTCCTTATAAAGAGGCCAAGGCCTGTCCTTTTTTCCCTCACATGCTCAATCGAATCCTTCCCCCACCTCGAGTTCCAACACCCAAGGCTCAGGTCAGGCGCTTCGGACCTTCAACCATGTCCAGATCCAACCTCCAAGGTCGGTGGATGCCTTCCTCTGTCACAGAGGAGGACATCAAGAAGCTGAGAGAGGCCAGGTATCTGACCTCCGAAATCTCGCACAGGCTGCCCGCCCGAGGGCAGGTCATCCCCACTCTCGAACCCAACGAGAGTGTCATGTTCCTCTCTCAGTTCCTCTGAGGGCTAGGCCTCGCTCTGGATCCCTTTGTTAGGGGGCTCATGTTCTATTATGGGCTGGATTTCCATGATCTGGCCCCGGATTCGCTCCTTCACATCTCGTCGTTCATCATCGTGTGTGACGCCTTCCTCCGCATTACCCCACACTTCGGCCTGTGGCTCAAGACCTTCAATGTGAAGCCGAAGATGATCGAGGGGCGGCACGCAGAGTGCGGAGGTGCCGTAATAAGCAAAAGCGGTTAGGCTCCATGGCCAGAGGGTTCTTTCCCGGAGGTGTCCAGTTTGTGGCAACGGGAGTGGTTCTATATCACAGCTCCCCGGAGTTCCAAGTGGGTAGCCGCCCCTGCCTTTTGCTTAGGCCCCCACCACAACTGATGTCATGGATCAACAAGGGGCTGAATTGGGGGCCAGTAAATGATGTGTTGATATTATAGAGTCACATCCGAGGTCTCCTTGTGAGAGATGTCAGCCTGGTCTCGGTAATGCAAGTTATGCTAGTTCATCGGGTCCCGCCTTGCAAACGTCGACCCCTCCGTATGTGGGAGTTCAACCCGGAAGGACCGCGAACTATTCAGCACTTCCTCGGCATGACGCTCAAAGAGATGTACAAATTGTTCTTTGGACCCCAAATAAAGTGTCCGGACACCACCGAGGATGCGGGTCTGAGCTGTAATCGCCCTGATACCCAAGTAAGTAATCCCATGGCCGAGCACTTTGTCTTTTTATTTATCATAACATCATTCTGAAAAGTCGCTTTTTGACCAGGATTGGATAACCAAGGCGAAGATGATCAGGTGTTCGGCCCCTCTTCTCGAAGGCCTGCCCAATTCCGTACTAGACAGAATGCTCAAGCCGGCGCCTTATCAGGCGCCCTCAGGGGAAGATAAAGGGGGGAATACAGAGGCTAAAAGCGGTCCTCACTCACTATTCGTCCAAACCGTGGGAATTAGCGACTCCGCGAAGGAGGATAACTAGGGAGAAGAATTTGACATTCCCTCTCCCCAAGGAAGGAAGAGGACCACCTCTAAAGACCCGGAAACAAAGGTTTCCAAACGGGGGAAGAAATCTTCGCCAGAGGGTCCTGCCTCGGAGGGTACTCTCATCGCACAGTGCCCGCAAGGGGATCAACCCTCGACCGAGCTGTAAGTAAACAAAACGTACTTAATAGTGAAAAGTATCCTACCTTACTTCCGAAGACAATAACCGAAGCTTATATCTTGTAGTTCAGATCATGGCCCTTCTCGACAGAGTTCGTCTTCGAGGGATCTTCTTCCGGAGATGATGGAGAGCGAAACACCTCCCCCTGCCACCCCGCCTCATGAGGCGGGCGACCCCGAAGTGTCATCGCGGAGGGTTTCTCCTGATCCACCAAGGCCAGAGGGTAATCCTTTGGCTAGCCGAAGTCGTCAGTATTCGGCTCCTAAAGAGAGCAACGGAAAGAGTCTGAAACCCTACAGTATGCGTTCGGACGCACCGAAGGATCTTCTGGAGCAAGCAGCCATCTCAGAAGCGCATCGAACACTAATGGGTACGGTGATTGAAAGGATTTCATCCGCCGAAAGCGGGTTGCATGAAGCTTTTATGAGTCTGCTGAAAGGCTTTGAGGTACATGAAATAGTGTATGTTTTTGACGGTACCGCACACGTTAGGTGTGCCCTATGCATATAGTAGCCCCTGAGACTGGTTGTCGTCCAAAACGGCGGCAAACAGCGGATCATAGTCCCAGGTAATAACCAGACCGCCTTTATGTGCAGGTGGCTGAAGGTCCGGTGGCTAGCCGGACTGGTGAATTTGCCGAGCTAAAACGGCAACTTGATGCGGTAGATGTCGACATCGTGCTTGTCAACAAGCGGCTCGACGAGGCACAGGGTATGTGATTTCTTCGGTGATCAACACATAGTAAGGAGGAGCATGATGCCAGTGTCTTTAATATGTTGTGACTGCAGATGGAGCTGCCACTGTGGAGACCCTTTGGGCGGAACTTTCCCGAGCCAAGGAGCAAGCCAGACATAGCGATGCGGCCGCTCTAAAGGTGATCGAAGAGCTGAGGGCCGAACAGGCCGCGCATTGCCAGAGCAAGGAAAGAATGGCCGAGATGGCCGTTGAGTTGAAAGATGCCGCCGACCGTTACCAGCTTCTTGAAAAAGAAAGCCGAGCGAAGGCGACGGACCTAGAGAAGGCCATGGTAGCAGCCAAGGAAGCCCACTCCAAAATACGAGCAACGAAGTAGGAGCTGCGTCAAGCTGGAGATATCGCTGCTGGGAAGCTGATATCGTCGGCTTCAGCCCCCACGCATATAATGCGGGGGTGTTTGCAAAAAATGCATGTTCACACTTGATCCAACGTCTTGGTCTATGAAGGAGGTGGTAGCACAGCGAACGAGGCAATCGGACTATATTGCTTTAACACTTTCACTTAGCCATAGGAGTTTGACGGTGGGACTACTATATAGCCCCTGGTACTTCGCGCTCATCCGAATACGGGGCGCGTACGTACATGATCGGGAAACGGCCCTTTGTTAATGCGAAGGAATCTCGAAGATTCCGCTAAGTCATCGAGTGGTTGACCAGTCTCGTGCTTTATCATGACAGTCAGTTTTCGGCTTTCTCTACTGAGGTGCTCATCTGGATGAACCAGGGCACAGTCGCAGTAGTTCTCCCAGTGCTACCTTAGCCGATATAGCGGAACGTAAGGTACCAAAACATGGGAGCCGGGCAAACCGAACATTTGACCAAAGACATGATTCGGAGCTGATGCATATAAGGCCAAACTCGCGACGCCGAACACTCCCTAAGGTATTCGGTCTTTTATAACATATGTCGGGCTGAACAACGCCCTTGATAATAAACCCCGAGTGTCCAAGTACGTGCAATATCCTGACGTGGCCACATGCCAAGAACGTCAGTATCCTTCTCGGTTGTATTGAGTATCCGGAGGATGTGAACAACAAGAGACAGTAAAAAAGGTTTACGTAGGGTCTTAATCTGAAAAGAAACCTTTGAGCGGGTCCCTACTGCACGTCTGCGCCCGTGTCTCCGTTGTGCCTTGTCCTGGACGGGTGTAGCACGATTGTCATCTGTAAAAGAGAAGAACTTAGGTGAAAGTTGCCATGCTAGAAGATTGGTTATTATCAATAAACCATTAAAATTCAAGATAAGTCAAGTTGAGCCGAACTAGCCCTGATTACACGTGGGAAGCCCCTGGTACCATCTATGAGGGTTTAACCATCAGACTAATCTCATGTATATGTAGTGATGCGCCGGACTCGTCTAACCGTGTCTGTGGTCTTGACGACCTGTCATTTTTTCTGGTTGGTGAGGTCGTCTAGTGCTCGGCTGTTAAAGCCGCCGCACATTCTTCTGCGCGTAGAGAACGCTCAATATTTCCACTAACTGTGATGGTGCCATGTGGACCGGGCATCTTAAGCTTTAGAGAAGCGTAATGCGGTACTGCATTAAAACGAGCGAAAGCCACTCTTCCGAGTAGTGCTTGATAGCCACTTCATAATGGAGCGATGTAGAAAGTTAAGTTTTTGCTTCGGAAGTTGTCGGAAGAACCGAATACAACCTCTAGTAATAGAGAGCAAGTACAACTGGCCTCTGGGCCTGGTATTACTCCCTTGAAGGTAGTATTATTGTGGCTTATTTTTGTCAGGTCTATCCCTATTTTGCGGACTATGTCCTGATATATCAGATTTAGACCACTACTGCCGTCCACAAGGACTCGTGTAAGATGGTATCCGTTTATTATTGGGTCTAACACCAAGGCAGCCAATCCTTCATGCCGGATGCTTGTCGCGTGATCCCCGCGATGAAAAGTGATCAGGCAGGCCCACCAAGGGTTGAACCTAGGGGTGACGGGCTCTATGGCGCGTATGTCTCGGAGTGCATGTTTGCTTATCCTCTTTGTCACATGGATCATGTTTACTGTTTTAACCTCTGGTGGGAATTTTTTCTGTCCTCCAGTGCTTTGCTGGCGAGGTTCGTTCTCGTCTTCGCTTGGTGTCTCCCCCTCTTGTGTTCGGCGTTTAGCTTACCGGCCTGCTTGAAGACCCAACATTCTCTGTGGGTGTGATTTGCGGGTTTATCGGGGGTGCCATGAATCTGACATAGTTTGTCAAGAATCATGTTTAGGCCAGAAGGTCCATTTCTGCTGCCTTTGAAAGGCTTTTTCCGCTGACCTAGTCGAGAGCCCCTAAATCCGGCGTTTACCGCTGTATTATCTAGGCTATCTTCTTTATTTTGACGCTTGTTTTTATTGCGTCGTGGTTTTCCATTGCCATCCCTGACTTCGGATGTGCTTGGGTCGCTGGTGCTACTACGGGCTAACCAGCTATCTTCGCCCGCGCAAAAGCGGGTCATGAGGCTTGTTAAGGCTGCCATTGTTCTCGGTTTTTCTTGGCCCAGGTGTCTGGCGAGCCATTCATCTCGGACGCTGTGTTTGAAAGCTGCTAAGGCTTCGGCGTCTGGACAGTCGACGATTTGGTTCTTCTTAGTGAGAAACCTGTTCCAAAGCTTTCGGGCTGACTCTCTGGGCTGTTGAATTATATGACTTAAATTGTCTGCATCCGGAGGTCGGACATAGGTCCCTTGAAAATTAGCCCTAAAAGCGTCCTCGAGCTCTTCCCAACTTCCAATTGAGTTTTCGGGGAGGCTTTTCAGCCAATGCCGAGCTGGTCCTTTGAGCTTGAGGGGCAGGTATTTGATGGCATGGTGATCGTCTCCGCGAGCCATATGGATATGGAGGATAAAGTCCTCAATCCAGACCACAGGGTCTGTTGTCCCGTCGTACGCCTCTATGTTCACTGGTTTGAATCCTTCTGGGAATTCATGGTCCAGCACCTCATCGGTGAAACATAGGGGGTGTGCGGCACCCCTATATTTGGGTGCATCATGGCGTTCGGACGGTTGTAGTATTCGGTTTTGATTTTGTGTCGGAGCATGCTTCCTGGATCCATAGATGGATCTGGTCATACTGGATTTTTGGCGCAAGTCCTCACGTAGATCGTGTGTTGACTTATGTGTGACCTTGTTAGACGCTCTATCGCGGTCGCAAGGTGGTTGATCCGGCCTGTTAGCCGTATTATTTTTCGGCTGTGTGGGCTCTAAGGCCTCATCATCGAATTCAGTTAATAGCTTGCGCTTTGGATAGCTCTTTGCGTGGTAACTTCCACCATACTTTTCTTCATTGTCGAGCACTTTGTTCCACCTGCTGTTGAGCGTATTTTGTGCGGCCTTAAGCCTTTGCTTCTGCTTCTTCAGAATCCTCGCTGTGGCAATAAGCCTTCTGCGGAGGTTCTCTTGTTCCAAGTGTGTTTCCGGGATGACGCGTGCATCTTCGTACGGACTGTTTTCCTCCCCAGAGGCGGTTTGATGAGGTTTATCCTCGGCGTCGCCGTGTTCAGACATCGGATCCGTACTATGTTCACCGTTTGTAGCTACATTGAGCTCTGCCGCCGGGGCATTGTGGTCGTTGTTTCCTCTGGAGTCGACTGGAGTGTTATTTTCTCTTGCGCTGTTATCGCTGTTTTTGCCGAGGTGGGATTTGGAGCGGCGCCTACGCCGACGCTTTGTTTGCTTCTTGGAGGGGTCATTGTCGGTGTCAAAACTGACGGATCTTGGGTAGGGGGTCCCAAACTATGAGTCTAAGGCGGATGGTAATAGGAGGCAGGGGACACGATGTTTTACCCAGGTTCGGGCCCTCTTGATGGAGGTAAAACCCTACGTCCTGCTTCATTATTCTTGATAATATGAGTAGTACAAGAGTTGATCTACCACGAGACCGGAGAGGCTAAACCCTAGAAGCTAGCCTATGGTATGATTGTATGTTGTCTTACGGACTAAAACTCTCCGGTTTATATAGACACCGGAGGGGGCTAGGGTTACACAAGGTCGGTTACAAAGGACGAGATATACATATCCGCATTGCCTAGCTTGCCTTCCACGCCAAGTAGAGTCCCATCCGGACACGGGACGAAGTCTTCAATCTTGTGTCTTCATAGTCCAACAGTCCGGCCAAAGGATATAGTCCGGTTGTCCGGAGACCCCCTAATCTAGGACTCCCTCAGTAGCCCCTAAACCAGGCTTCAATGACGATGAGTCCGGCGCGCAGTGTTTGTCTTCGGCATTGCAAGGCGGGTTCCTCTCCAAATTTCGAACGTTTGTCAAGTAGTGTCCGGCCTTAAATGTTGGGCTTCTTGGCTTCCGCGCCCAATAAGCGCTATCTTCCACGCGTTGAGTGTATACGAGGAGCCAGGGCATTTTTACATTCACCCCCCTAGCCAGATAAATAAATTGTCTATTAAAGGGATGGGAATTCTTAGATCCAATCCATACCATCCTCCCCCAGCGAGAATTCATCAGAGCGCGCTTCGGGAAGATCCACTCCAGCATGGCCGACCTCCGCAGCTCCTCCTCCCGCCCCCGTAGCCCTAAGACCGGTGATTGGGAGAGGTGTTCCATCCCACACAGTCGATTAGTCGAGCTGCAGACCAAGGGATTTATCCCTCTAGCGTATATGGTTCCCGTTCGAGCCGGGCTCGCCACCTACAATGGCGGGGAGCAAGCGGAGAGCTTCCCCAGCCCCTCGACGGGGGAGCGGGTATGCCTTGTTCCTTACTTATTAAGGGGACTCGGATTTCCAATTCATCCGTTCCTCTGCGGGCTCCTGGAGTTTTACGGCCTCCAACTGCATAATTTCACCCCTGCTTCCATTTTACACATCGCCGGCTATGTTGCCCTCTGCGAGTTATTCCTGGGCTGCGAGGCTCATTTCGAGCTGTGGAAAAGGTTATTTTGCCTCGTCCCTCGCACACAGAAGGGGTCACTTTATCAAGTGGGCAGAGCCGAAATATGGCGCATCGCTGAAACCGGATACCTGTTCGGTACTCCGAAGAAGACATCCAAAGACTGGCCTTCGGAATGGTTTTATATGGAGGACGTCGCCCTTCCGGACCCTGTTCGGCGGGGTCTTCCTGAGTTCAGCAATGCTCCTCTGAAGAAACGCCGAAGTTGGCGCCCATGGAGCCCCCAGGAGGAAGACAACGGAGAAGTCCTTTACCTGATGAACCGGATTAAAGCGCTGGCTCAATCAAGATTGACAGTAATCGACGTTATGTCAATATGCATAATGCGGGGAGTGCAACCACTTCAATATCGAGGGAACCCCCTATTGTGTTTTAACGGGGAAGATGACACCACCCGTTGCGGGCGTAAGGGTCCGGACAATGCTGTCGCTTTAGCAAAAATTCTGTCTGAATTGTTAAAGGGGGAGGCAGAGGAGTTCATCCGGATCAAGCCACGGGATGGATTCCCTATGTACAACCCTCCAAGCTGGGTGAGTTATATCTCCTTACTCCCATTCTTCCCGGATTCTTTGTCGTAGGTACTCACCTTGCCATTTTGCGGCAGGAACTGCGAAAAGCCATAAGGGAGGTCAGCAGCCCATCTCCACAACCAGAGGACCCTGACCGGGCCCTCGGTCCCGGACTCGAAGAAGATCCGGACATATTCGTGGAGCTGATAGACCGGCAGTTCTATCATTAAGCTGTGATGACATCATGGTGGCCATTACGGCCGACTATCCCGGACTGCTTCCTATGTCGCACGTAAGAAAAACCCAAAATCCCAACTCCAAAAGCTAGGATCCCCTTTTAGACACTTCACCTACCATATACATATGGTGTTTTTGTAGGGAAGGCATTCGGGATGCCATGCTAAACCCGCAGCAACTCGCCAACAAGCGGCATCGAGGCCGGGCAGGCCAAAAAGGAAGGCGGTCAAGAAGGAGACGTCGGCGCAGAGGAATGACAGAAACCCCACTCCGTGGTTGTCGTCTTTCTTGAAATGTAATGACGTCCATGTTTCTTTAACAGAAAAAACGCTCGCCGGAATATCTCCGGTGAGGCTGCCGATCACGCATCCACCAGTCGGGCTCCAGGACCGGACATAGAGGTGGAAGCCGACATGGGGCGGACGCCGGATACTCCCCCTACAGAGGATGCAGATAGGCTATCCGCTACAAATTCAGAAGTGGAGAGCGCCATGAATCATAGGCGTCGCCGGGCCGTACTCCGCGACGCTTGCTTCTCACCAGAGGCATTTGATGCCTTCAATTCTGGAGAGGCATACCTCCGTGCTACTCAAAATGGTCTAGCCAGAGCCACGGACCAGTATGTAAAGGATGTACGGGTAAGCAAATCTGACAATTATATGTATCGGCAGCCCCTGAGACTTGAAACAGTTAGCAAAACTGATTTAAGGATCATCTTATTGTGCAGGTTCTTATAGAGAAGAACAGTCGACTGTCACACGAGCTGGAGGAATGCAAGAACCAACTTCGGGCCGCTGTTGCCGCATTGAAGGAACCTAAAAAGTCCCCAGCTGGTAACATTTCTTTCAAAGAATGATAGGTACCATATAGCGTGCGGCATGGCTGCAGATCTAAAAATAGATGTTGCAGATGAATCCAGAGAGAATCTGGAGGAGCAGCACGCCGTACAATAGCTAAAGGCTGGCGAACGCGTGCTGACTAAGGTCAGGCGGGAGAAAAACAATCTCCAATACTCCAATACCAAGCTGAGCTTGGAACTAAAAGATGTTCGAGCCCGGCTTGCGGACTCCGAGAAGGAGAATAAGCGGCTTCGACGCGGCATATTCAGTAAGTGCTTGAACGAACCCTTAATAAAGGGGACGACGGAGAAGCCGGCTAACAGAGTTATGTCTGCAGGTATGCTGACGGGTCGTCCCGCGGAGGAGATGCCCGGGTCTACGGGTGATCTTCTATCCGAGCTCTCACAACTGCACGAACAAGTTCGGCAGGTGATGCAAGGTATTGCCCAGGACTTGTGGCCATCCGTCTCCCTGCCAAAAGGCGCTGGAGAGCTTGTGGGAAGCTCAAGGGAGCATGCCGGCACTTCCTATTATGGAAGATATCTGCCTGCCATCAAGGTGCCAGGGAAGCCTGGGCCATGGTGAAGACGCGGTATACCAAGGCTGACCCAAATCACATGGCCGAGGTCGGACCTGTGGGGCCCGACGGGAAAGAGATCCCCGTTAGCTTAGTCTATGGGCAAGTACAATTAGCCGCAAAGTATTCCCAATAGGATTGTAGGCTAGACCGGCTGTTGGATGGTATAGAAGAGGAATTTAGTCAGTCTACATGACTATGTAATTAAAGTGACATGTATAATGCCTTCTAGCCGGATTCTAGATCATTTGTCATGGCGGACCTTTTCGCTTCAACCTCGGGACCCGATAGTCCGGAGTGTATCTGAATACCTGCTCAGTTATATAAGAACCGGGGTATGCGTGGAGACCAGGCGTAGGGGTCATTAGTGCTTGAACAGACAAGTGCCCAACTAGTTATGTTATATTACATGGGTAGTAAGAAACATCTTCCAGGGAGAATAGTTCCGTTAAGGGTTCCTTTCCCTGGGCACGCATGCCCTAAAGTGCATGTCCGGACTGCGATAGGAAACGCAGGAAAAAACATCTGGGGGCACATATGGCAAATAAATAAAAATCATCTTTTGTTCACTAACCGAATATTCTCTTAAGAACGCTAGCTTTCGGCTTCACCCAGTCTGAGGTACACATCCGGCTGACCCGGCAGTAACAATCGCAGAGGTGCTCCCCTTATGCCCTAGCCGAATTAACGGGAACGTAGGGCATAAATACAAGAGCCAGGCAACCCTGCTTGGCCAAAACTTAAGTCATATCGATACATATAATGGCGAAGAAAAGGTAGATGCGGAAGAATAACACATGTGCTGTGCATGAAGCCCATTTAGACAATTAAGCTTGTATGTAAGAAGTCCCCAGGTAAAATGAGCGCGGTTAGCGCATCTATAGTGTGCAAGCGAGGCACAAGTTGGCCCTTGAAGGCCTTGAGAAAGAATAAAAGAAAGAAAGAGAAAAAAGACAGATAATATATATATATATATATATTAAAAAAATGGATAGAGGAAGGAGACGAACATAGAGTCCAGCGCTAGGCATAGAATCTTCGGAGCCTAGCTGCGTTCCATGGGTTCGGCTCAAGTCGATTATTCGATGCATCCCGCAGACGGTACGCTCCACTGGTCAGAACTTGGTCAATAATGAAGGGACCTTCCCATTTGGGCTTGAGCTTGGTCTTTTTCTTCTCCGGCAGGCGTAGAACTAACTCACCAACATTATAAGTTTTGGCCCGTACTTCTCTGCTTTGGTATCTGCGAGCCTGTTGCTGATAGAATGCGGAATGGGCTTTTGCCACATCGCGCTCCTCCTCCAGGGTGTCCAGACTGTCCTGCCGATCGAGCTCGACTTCTCTTTCTTTGTACATGCGCACTTGAGTGAGTCATGAATTATGTCGCAGGGCAGAACTGCCTCTGCGCCGTACACCATAAAGAAGGGTGTATATCTGGTACTACGATTCGGCATGGTCCGCAGCCCCCAGAGTACGGAGTCAAGCTCCTATACACAGTGCGTGTTAGACTCCGTTAAGGACCGCACTAATCTGGGTTTAATGCCGCTCATGATAAGACCATTTGCTCGCTCAACTTGGCCGTTGGTTTGTGGGTGATAGACGGAAGCATAATCGAGCTTGATGGCCATGTTGCTGCACCAGAGTTTTACCTCGTCGGCCGTGAAGTTCATGCCGTTGTTAGTGACGATGCTGTGGGGGACACCATAACGGTGTACAACCCCGGATATGAAGTCTATCACCGGTCCGGATTCAGCTGTTTTAACAGGCTTGGCTTCTATCCATTTGGTGAATTTATCCACCATGACCAGTAAGTATTTTTTCTTATGGGTTCCCCCCTTAAGGGGTCCGACCATGTCAAGCCCCCAGACCACGAAGGGCCAGGTGATGGGGATTGTTTGGGGGGCGGCGGGTGGCATGTGGCTTTGGTTTGCAAAAAGTTGGCAACCGGCGCAGTGTTGGACCAAGTCATGTGCGTCTGCCCAGGTCGTCGGCCAATAAAACCCTGTACGGAAGGCCTTGCTTACGGGGGCCCGGGCTGCGGCATGGTGGCCGCCGAGTCCGGCATGAATTTCTGCCAAAAGCTTCCGCCCTTCTTCTTCGGAGATGCACCTTTGAAGGACTCCGGTAGTGCTTTTTTTATACAGCTCTCCCTCATGGACCCTGTAGGCTTTAGATCGCCGCACTATGCAGCGTGCCTCATTTTGGTCCTCGGGGAGTTCCTGCCTAGTTAGGTAGGCCAGGAATGGTTCTGTCCATGGGGCAATGATGGCCATTATTACGTGGGCTGAAGGTGTTATTTCGGTGGCGGAGCCTCCGATTATGTCAGAGTGTTCGGTATCGGGCGTTTTGGCCGGGTCCGGACTATTGTTACCGGTGTCCCCTTACCATACTACGGATGGCTTAAACAACCTCTCCAAAAAGATGTTGGGGGGACCGCATCGCGTTTTGCGCCGATGCGAGCGAGGATATCCGCTGCCTGATTGTTTTCCCGAGCCACATGGTGAAATTCGAGCCCCTCGAACCGAACTGACATCTTTAGGACAGCGTTTCAATAGGCCGCCATCTTCGGATCCTTGGCATCGAAGTCTCCATTTATTTCGGATATTGCGAGGTTCGAATCCCCACGCACCTCCAGGCGTTGAATGCCCATGGAAACTGCTATCCGAAGACCATGTAACAGGGCTTCGTATTCGGCTACGTTGTTGGAGTATGTATACAGTATCTGCAGTACGTATTGAACTGTATCTCCGGTTGGGGACGTCAGGACGACGCCAGCCCCAAGACCAGACAACATTTTAGAGCCGTCTAAGTGCATGATCCAATTGGAGTATGCACCGTACTCTTTAGGGAGTTCGGCTTTCGTCCATTCGGCGACAAAGTCGGCCAATACTTGCGATTTAATGGCTCGTCGAGGTTTGTAGGTTATGTCGAACGGGAGGAGCTCAATGGCCCATTTGGCAATCCGGCCCGTAGAGTCGCGGTTGTTTATATTATCATTAAGTGGCACTTCCGAGGCTACTGTAATCAAACACTCTTGAAAGTACTGTCGCAACTTCCGGGATGCCATGAATACCGCATAGGCTATCTTTTGATAATGTGGGTACCGTGATTTACATGGAGTGAGGACAGTGGATACATAGTATACCGGCTTTTGAATAGGGAATTTATGTCCGACAGCTTCTCGTTTGACGACGAGCACTGTGCTTAAAACTTGATGAGTTGCCGCAATGTACAACAGCATTGGTTTGCCGATGTTTGGCACGACCAGGATTGAGTTGGTTGCCAGTATGGCTTTTATATCTTCCAATCCGGCTGTGGCAGCGTCCGTCCACTCGAAGTGTTCGGTGCGCCGAAGGAGGCAATAAAGGGGTAATGCCTTTTCTCCTAAGCAGGAGATAAAGCGGCTTAGAGCCGCCACACATCCAGTTAGTTTCTGGATTTGTTTGAGGTCCGTTGGGATAGCCAACTGTGACAGAGCTCGGATTTTGGCCGGATTAGCTTCAATTCCTCTATTGGAGACATTGAAGCCCAGGAGCTTTTCGGCTGGTACGCCGAAAACGCATTTTTCTGGATTGAGCTTGATGTCGTATGTTCGGAGGTTGTCGAATGTGAGCCTCAAGTCGTCTATTAGAGAGTTGACGTGTTTGGTTTTAACGACCACATCATCTACGTATGCCTCTACTGTTTTGCCGATCTGTTTCTCTAGACATGTCTGGATCATGCGCTGATATGTTGCGCCGGCGTTTTTCAGCCCAAAAGGCATTGTGTTGAAACAGAAGGGGCCGTATGGTGTGATAAATGCCGTTGCGGCTTGGTCGGACTCCACCATATTAATTTGGTGGTAGCCGGAGTATGCGTCGAGGAAACACAATGACTCGTGTCCTGCGGTAGCATCGATAATTTGATCAATGCGGGGGAGGGGGAAGGGATCCTTTGGTCAAGCCTTGTTGAGGTCCTTGAAATCGACACATAGGCGCCAAGATTTGTCCTTCTTTGGTAACATCACCAGGTTTGCTAGCCAGTCCGGGTGTTTTATTTCTCTAATGAATCCGGCCTCCAATAGCTTGGCTAGTTCCTCTCCCATAGCTTGTCTCTTAGGTTCAGAGAAACGCCGAAGAGCCTGCTTGATCGGCTTGAATCCCTTTAGAATATTGAGGCTATGCTCGGCCAGCCTGCGTGGGATTCCTGGCATGTCTGAGGGGTGCCAGGCGAATATATCCCAATTCTCGCGCAGGAACTCTCGTAGTGCGGCATCCACGACGGGGTTTAACTGTGCCCCGATGGAGGCTATTTTTGTAGGGTCCGTTGGGTGGACTTGGAATTTGACTATTTCATCCGCTGGTTTAAAAGATGTGGACTTGGATCTCTTTTCAAGTATCACGTCATCCCTGTCCACTATGGAGCGCAGCACGGTTAATTCCTCGGCCTCAAGGGCTTCGGATAATGCCTCAAGGGCCAATGCGGCTGTTTTGTTTTCAGCGCGGAGTGTTGTGTCCGGATCACTAGCGAGAGTGATGATTCCATTGGGCCCGGGCATTTTGAGCTTCATGTACCCATAATGGGGTATGGCTTGGAAGATCGTGAACGCTTCCCGTCCTAAAAGGGCGTGGTATCCACTATTGAACGGGGCCACTTGGAATGTAATTTCTTCGGACCTATAGTTCTCCGGTGTGCCGAATACCACATCTAGTGTGATTTTTCCAGCACAGCGTGCTTCCCGGCTGGGGATGATTCCTCTGAAGGTTGTGCTGCTTTGCTCAATGCGGTTCCAGTCTATTTCCATTTTTTGAAGGGTTTCCTCATAGATGAGGTTCAATCCACCGCCTCCGTCCATAAGAACTTTGGTGAGTCGAAAGCCGTCCACAATTGGACTGAGGACCAGTGCAGCTGGTGCTCGGGCTGTTCGGAATTTAGGTTCGTCACTGGCATTGAAGGTAATAGCCGTGTCACTCCATGTATTTATTGCTACCACGTGGCAGATTTCGGCGAGGCTGCGGAGTGTTCGCTTGCGCCTATTATTTGATGCGAAGGTTTCAAAGACTGTTAGTACTGTATTGTTATCCACGGGATGGTGCTCTGTGGTATTTGGGATGAGAAGATCCTCGCCACTTTTGGCCACCTGCCGGAGTGTCCAACATGCTCTAAGGCTTTGTGTTGGTATGGTATTCGCTGTACTATGAATTTTGTAGGGTCCGTTAAGCCATCCCTCCAATACGGTTGCATGCCCTGAAGAGGGTTTTTGTTTCTTTGCAACTAACTCGGGTGTCTTATGATAGTGCACCCTTTTACTTCGGACTGGGTGTATATTCCAAGTCGGATTATCCCAAAATTTCTTTTCGGTTTTCCAGGCGCTTTCCATCGCACAGTACTTTCGTACTATGGACGCCAAGTCAGCGAAGCGTGATATGTCACGGTGACTCAAGGCGTTAAGGATTCCCTTGTCTGTGCAATTATTGCAGAAAAATGAGACTGCGTCTTCCTCGTGACAGTCCTTAACCTTGTTCATCACAAGGAGGAATCTGGCCCAATAATGATGTACTGTTTCATGGGGCTCTTGCCTGATGTGGGAAAGATCGTTTATGTCTAGGTGGGTGGTGGAATTGGGTCCGAACCCCTACCCAATCTGAGACCCAGGGGCCGAGGTGTTTCCAATCTGGGAATTTCGGGTTCCGGGATGTTGCCCGATAAGTCTGGCCCGCTGCCTGACTCTAGGTTCAGGTCTTGGGTGGTGTCCTCCCGTAAACGGGTATCCGGCTCGGAGAGCTCAGGAATCCGGACATAGCTAGTCCTCAAGATAGAAGAAGAATCGCCGCATTGTTCCTCCACCACCGCAACATGATGGGTGACCGGTGGAGAGTTAATCTCCCTTTGATCGGGTTTAAGCCCAATCCGATCATAGTCCGTAGCGACTCCCAAGGTGGCAATGCGATCCAAGAGCTTGTTTAGGGAAGAGAGCTCCATTGGATCCATCTACTTGGCGAATTCCGAGCCGACGTGGAGGCTGTTTTCGATGACCCAAGAAGTCATCGTCGGAGCAGCAGCCGAACAGGCGGTCATGATGAAACTGCCTAGCCGGAGAGTTTGGCCGACAGCCAGGGCTCCCCTGGCGGTGATGTTGTTTTTAACAATGAGACGAGGCATCCTTCCTTACGGTGACGGAACAGAGGAACTCTCAATGAAAGCACCAATGTCGGTGTCAAAACCGGCGGATCTCGGGTAGGGGGTCCCGAACTGTGCGTCTATGGCGGATGGTAACAGGAGGCAGGGGACACGATGTTTTACCCAGGTTCGGGCCCTCTTGATGGAGGTAAAACCCTACGTCCTGCTTGATTATTCTTGATAATATGAGTAGTACAAGAGTTGATCTACCACGAGACCGGAGAGGCTAAACCCTAGAAGCTAGCCTATGGTATGATTGTATGTTGTCCTACGGACTAAAACCCTCCGGTTTATATAGACACCGGAGGGGGCTAGGGTTACACAAGGTCGGTTACAAAGGAGGAGATATACATATCTGTTTTGCCTAGCTTGCCTTCCATGCCAAGTAGAGTCCCATCCGGACATGGGACGAAGTCTTCAATCTTGTGTCTTCATAGTCCAACAGTCCAGCCAAAGGATATAGTCCGGCTGTCTGTAGACCCCCTAATCCAGGACTCCCTCAGTCATCCTCCACTGTCTCCTCCCGTTCCTCGTCGTCGTTTTATTTGGGTGTATCCACCATGTATATGTCATGTGATGAAGTCGCTGTCCAGTGCCCTGTGGGCACTAGTTCCTATTCCTCTCCTGCATCGTCATCCATGCCGTAGATGTCTGTAGAGTCAAAATCGAGCATGTCGGTTAAATTTTAGACAGTGGCTTCTAAGTGGGTGGTGGGTGGGCAGTGAATTTCTTCGTTGTCCGGATCCCATTCTACCCGGACGTAGTTTGGCCAAGGTTCTCCTGACAAGGAGAGAGATCTTAATGAATTTAGCACATCGCCGAAAGGCGAGTGCTGAAAGATATCCACGGAGGTGTGTAGGATCGAAAGTATGTCTAGAGGGGGGGTGATTAGGCTACTTGACCAAATAAAAATCTAGCCTTTTCCCAATTTTAGTTCTTGGCAGATTTTAGCAACTTTGGACAAGTCAAGCAATCTTAACACAATTCAAGCAAGCATGCATAGAGTATATGAGCAGTGGAAAGTAAAGCATGTAACTTGCAAGAATGTAAAGGGAAGGGTTTGGAGGATTCAAACGCAATTGGAGACACGGATGTTTATGTCATGGTTCCGATAGGTGGTGCTATCGTACATCCACGTTGATGGAGACTTCAACCCACGAAGGGTAATGGTTACGCGAGTCCACGGAGGGCTCCACCCATGAAGGGTCCATGAAGAAGCAACCTTGTCTATCCCACCATGGCCATCGCCCACGAAGGACTTGCCTCACTAGCGGTAGATCTTCATGAAGTAGGCGATCCCCTTGCCCTTACAAACTCCTTGGTTCAACTCCACAATCTTGTCGGAGGCTCCCAAGTGACACCTAGCCAATCTAGGAGATACCACTCTCCAAGAAGTAACAAATGGTGTGTTGATGATGAACTCCTTGCTCTTGTGCTTCAAATGATAGTCTCCCCAACACTTAACTCTCTCTCACAGGATTTGAATTTGGTGGAAAGAAGATTTGAGTGGAAAGCAACTTGGGGAAGGCTAGAGATCAAGATTCATATGGTAGGAATGGAGTATCTTGGTCTCAACACAAGTGTAGGTGGTTCTCTCTCAGAAAGATAGGTTGGAAGTGTAGGTTTGTTATGATGGCTCTCTCCATGAATGAAGAGGAGGTGGAGGGGTATTTATAGCCTCCACACAAAATCTAACCGTTACACATAACTTTCCAAACTTGGTGGGACCAAATGGTTAAACTCGGTCTGACCGATTTAGCAAAGCTAGTGACCGTTAGGGTTTTCGGTGGGACCGACATGAAACTCAGTAGGACTGATATGATTAGGGTTAGGGCATAACGTAATCTCGGTGAGACCAATTACACAAAGTCGGTGAGACCGATTTTGGTAATAAGCTAACCAAAGAGTTGGTCAGGTAAACTCGGTGAGACCGAAACGTTACGAAGGGAAAATAGAGAGTTTACATTGCAATCTCGGTGGGACCAATCGCTCATCTCTGTGAGACCGAAATTTTACGAAGGGAAACAGAGAGATTACAACCCCATCTTGGTGAGACCGAGATCCCTATCGGTGAGACCGATTTTCCTAGGGTTTGTGGCAGTGGCTATGACATTTGAAACTCGGTGGCGCGGGATAGGAAAAATCGGTGGGGCTGAGTTTGACTTTTGGTTTAGGTCATATGTGGATGTGAGAAAGTAGTTGAGGGTTTTGGAGCATATCACTAAGCATTTTGAGCAAGAATCTCATTAAGCAACACCTCATCCTTCCTTGATAGTATTGGCTTTTCTTATAGACTCAATGTGATCTTGGATCACTAAAATAGAAAATGTAGAGTCTTGAGCTTTGAGCTTGAGCCAACCCTTTGTCCTTAGCATTTTGAGGGGTCCACCACTTTTCTCATCCATGCCATGCCAATCATTGAGCTTTCTTGAGATATTAATCTTGACATAGCATTAGCTCAATGAGCTATATGTTGTTAGGAATTACCAAAACCACCTAGGGATAGTTGCACTTTCAAGGTGAACTCCATGATCGGCGCCCCATCGGATTCGATAGGCACGGATGCAGGCGGCTCAGAGTCCGTGGCCGGAGACGAATCCCGTAATCCGGCGACACGGCTCTTGTAAGGGGTAAAGTCAGTATCCGGCTCCATCGCCACTGAGAGTGCGGCCTCCATGGCGGAGTCTATCCCTCCGTCCTCGGTAGAGTTACATCATGCTTGTTGTGATTCTACGGCGCACCTGACATGGGTTCGAATCCATCGAAGATCAAGTCTCCGCGGGATGTCAGAAGTGTATTTTAAGTTTTCAAACCTGACCCGACGGCCAGGGGCGTAGCTCTCGATCAGCTCTAGATGGCCAAGCGAATTGGCCCACAGTGCAAAGCCGCCGAATACGAAGATCTGTCCAGGGAGGAAAACATCGCCCTGGACCGCATCGTTACCGATGATCAAAGGGGCCATCAAGCCTTATGGTGACGGCACAGTGGAACTCTCAATGAAAGCACCAATGTCGGTGTCAAAACTGGCGGATCTCAGGTAGGGGGCCCGAACTGTGCGTCTAAGGTGAATGGTAACAGGAGGCAGGGGACACGATGTTTACCCAGGTTCGGGCCCTCTTGATGGAGGTAATACCCTACGTCCTGCTTGATTATTTTTGATGATATGAGTATGACAAGAGTTGATCTACCACAAGATCGCAGATGCTAAACCCTAGAAGCTAGCTTATGGTATGATTGTTCGTTGTCCTACAGACTAAACCCTCCGGTTTATATAGACACCGGAGGGGGCTAGGGTTACACAGAGTCGGTTACAAGAGAGGAGATCTACACATCCGTATTGCCAAGCTTGCCTTCCACGCCAAGGAAAGTCCCATCCAAACATGGGACGAAGTCTTCAATCTTGTATCTTCATAGTCCAACAGTCCGGCCAAAGGATATAGTCCGGCTGTCCGGAGACCCCCTAATCCAGAACTCCCTCATATGCCAAGGTCAGCAAATGCGAGTTCTGGTTCAAGGAAGTTGGATTTCTTGGACATGTTATATCAGGAGAAGGTATAGCAGTGGATCCCAGCAAGGTTCAGTCAGTCATGGAGTGGTTGGCACCCACCTTAGTCGGAGAGATCCGCAGTTTTCTTGGACTCACGGGATACTATCGGAGATTTATTAAGAATTTCTCTAAGATCACAAAACCTATGACGGCATTGTTGAAGAAGGACACTAAGTTCCATTGGACTGAGGAATGTGAAGCAAGTTTCCAGGAGATGAAGAAATGTTTGACTACAGACCCATTGCCGATTCGGCCAGATATACGCAAGGATTTCCAAGTGTATTGCGACGCCTCTCGCTTAGGACTTGGAGGAGTATTGATGCAAGAAGGGAAAGTTGTTTCGTATGCCTCACGACAACTTAAACCGCAAATTGAATTATGCCATGCATGATTTGGAGTTAGTAGCTGTGGTGCATGCGCTCAAGACCTGGAGACACTTTCTCATTGGAAATCGTTGTGATGTATACACGGATCACAAGAGTTTGAAGTACATCTTCACTCAGAAGGAGCTTAACCTCAGGCAGAGGAGATGGTTGGAGCTTATAAAGGATAATGACATGAAGCTGCATTATCACCCAGGAAAGGCTAATGTCGTAGCAGACGCTTTGAGCCTAAGAGTTATGTTAGCACCCTCGTAA
This sequence comes from Triticum urartu, assembly GCF_003073215.2. NCBI lineage: Eukaryota > Viridiplantae > Streptophyta > Magnoliopsida > Poales > Poaceae > Triticum > Triticum urartu. Next base: position 390,624,873 of record NC_053028.1, read on the forward strand.
GCGGAGGGATGCCAAAAGAGTTAGCTGGGGATCTCAGGGAGCTACGTTTGGAGATTTTTCATAGAGGTTTTGTTGCAGCAATGGATGTTCAGTCTTGTAAGTGCATCTAGTGCCACCCCTAGTTGGTTTTGGAGTATTGACGACAAACCTAGTTGAGGGACTAATGTGTTTGTGAGAATTGCAGGATAACACAGGTAGAAGTCCCTCATGATTCGGTTTTACTACCAGAGATGACCCCTAAAAATGTATGAAGACATTGAAGTCAAAGGTGGTATATGAAGATATTCACATTGAAGACTATGACAAGAGAAGACACGATATGAAGCCTATGGAGCTCGAAGACTTAGATCTTTCGTAGTTCTTTTTCTTTTGTGTTGAGTCATAGGAACCACCGTACTGTTAAGTGGGGTCCAAGAGAACCAGTCAGAATGACTGAAGTGATGCCTAAACCAAAAACCTATGTCTTCGAGTGAAGACTATGAGAGCGAATCTTGTCCAGAGTCGGACAAGTCAGCTTTGCTTGTAGCCCAAGTAAAGTTGCCGTGTGAGTTTGAAATCTGACCGTTGGAACACGTGTCAGTTCCTTAGTGACCCAGGGTCATTTCGGACAAATCAGGTCGGGTTGCCAAGTGGCTATAAATAGCCCACCCCCTACAACCATAAACGGTTGGCTGCTCAGATTGAGAGTATGGCTTTTGTCGTTTGAGAGCAACCCACCTCGAAGCCTTTGAGAGAGAATTCCTTGCGAGGATAAAAGCCCTAACCACTAGAGCCAGAGAGAATTGGGCATCACTTAAGTCTTCTTGTCTGTGTGATCTGAAGACTTATTACACTTGAGGACTGTGCATCCTCCAGCCGGTTAGGCGTCGCGTTCTGAGCTTCCAAGAGACATTGTGGATTGCCAGTGAACGAAGTCTATGAAGGTTTGGGAGTCTACCTTGAAGACTTACCAGAGTGATTGGGCGAGGTCTATGTGACCTTAGCTCAAGGAGAATACGGTGAGGACTGGGTGTCCTGAGCTGTGTGTTCAGGACTGGGTGTCCGGGACTGTGTGTCCTAAGGTTTAAATACCTAGCCGCTCCCACCAGACGTACAGTTGTCACAGCAACTGGAACTGGTTCAACAAATCATTGTCTTCAACGAGTCACTGGTTTCATCTTCACTTCACGTTACTTACTATTACTCCTTGTGAAGTCATTGTATGTTTGCTCTATCATTTGTCTTCACTGAGTGACTGAGTGTTCTGTTTGACTTCACAATATCTTCCTACCTGATCCTTACTACCTAGCTGCTTAGTCTTTGTGCTTTCACTTCATTGAATACTTGACTATGGTTTTCTTAGTGTAGTCTACCTTCCGCTGCATGGTAATAGGTTCAATTTTATCGTTTGTCTTCAAAACTCCCATGTTCTGAAGACTTTCATAAAAATCGCCTATTCACCCCCCTCTAGTCGATATAACGCACTTTCAAGTCTACATTGTTGGGAAAGATTCGAGAAGCTCAGAAGGATGACAAGGAGATTGTCGAGATAAAGGAGAAGATGAGTGAAGGGAAAGCGAAAGGTTTTCGTGAGGATGAGCACGACACCTTGTGGTTTGAAGACCGTATATATGTGCCCAATAATGCAGAGATCAGGAAGTTGATACTACAGGAAGCTCATGACTCGCCATACTCGATACGCCCTGGTAACACCAAGATGTATTTGGATTTGAAGAAGCGTTTCTGGTGGACTGGTATGAAGAAGGATATTGCCGAGTATGTAGCCGTAAGTGATGTATGTCAGAGAGTAAAAGCAAAACATCAGAAACCAGCAAGATTACTACAGCCTATGCCGATACCCGAATGGAAGTGGGATAAGCTTGGCATGGTTTTTATCACCGGATTGCCCAGGACCCGATCAGGATATGATTCTATCTGGGTAGTAGTGGATTGCTTGACCAAAGTAGCCCACTTTATCCCAGTGAAAACCACCTATACAAGTGTGAAGTTGGCCGAGATATATTTGAACAGGATCGTATGTCTTCATGGAGTTCCGAGGACCATAATATATGATAGAGGAACACAGTTTACCTCAAAGTTCTGGCACCAGTTGTGCCAGACCTTGGGTACCAGGCTGGAGTTCAGTACTGCTTTTCACCCGCAGACAGATGGACAGACAGAGCGAGTCGGTCAGATTCTAGAGGACATGTTGAGAGCTTGTGCGCTAGATTATGGATCTAGTTGGGATGACAACCTGCCCTACACAGAGTTCTCATACAACAACAACTACCAGGCCAATTTGAAGATGGCACCTTTTGAAGCCCTGTATGGAAGAAGATGACGAACACCGTTGCTGTGGGATGAAGTTGGAGACCGTCAGTTGTTTGGACCAGATTTGATTAAGGAGTCCGAAGAGAAGGTTAAGCTGATTCGAGATAGACTGAAGGTAGCTCAGTCCCGACAGAAGAGTTATGCAAATTCAAAACGTAAGGAGGTCGTCTATGAAGTCGGAGATAGAGCGTATCTGTGAGTATCACCACTTTGAGGAGTTAAGCATTTTGGAGTTAAAGGAAAGTTAGCCCCGAGATTTGTGGGACCGTACCGTGTTTTGGAATGCATGGGAGAGGTTGCCTATAAGTTGGAGTTACTCGAAGAACTATCGGGAGTACATGATGTGTTTCGCGTTTCCCAGTTGAAGAAGTGCCACCTAGAGATGGCCGATATCCCTCTGAGGGATACATTACCCTTGGAAGCGATTCAGTTGGACAGTGATTTGACATATGAGGGGAAACCTGTCAAGATTCTAGAGTTTGCCAGCCGAGTCACACGCAGTAAGGTTATCAAGTTCTGCAAAGTTTAGTGGAGCCACCATACCTAGGATGAAGCCACATGGAAACGAGAGGATGATCTGCGCAAAGACCACCCGCACCTATTTTCTAGCCAACCCGAATCTCGAGGGTGAGATTCATCTTAAGGGCGGTAGGTTTGTAACATCCCAAATTTTCAATTTGGAATGTTATGCAATAGATCATCATTGCATATCATATTTTTATTGCATTTTGTTTTGCGATCCTCGAAATTCTAAGCAACTCAAGGACCCTCGGAGAGAGTTGGGGATTTCACCGTTTTCATATTTGAATATTATCAAATATCGAAACTAGGATCACTTGTTTTATTATTTTCTCTCCGAAAATATTCATATTAAAATATATGAGCAGAGATAATATGACTTCTCCAAAATAAATGAAATATTGGAGGAACAATATTAAAATCAAATATTTGATTTTATTCGGATTTTATTGCTATTTTATTTGAATTAGGAAAAATGCGCGTTTTTCGAAATTGCATTATAGGCCGAAATAAATGTTCACCTTATCCGGCATATTTTTACAGGACGGGGAAAATTTATTTCGGGATTTTTGGATTCCGTTTAGTATTCTTTTTCTTTGCTTTTCTGTGCGTCGGATTTTTTTTTAAAAGGGGAACCGACCTACGGGCGGTATCCGGCCCGGACTCCTCCCCAGGCCCCTCCTTATAAGCCGGTCCCACTGCCCCACAGCCCACCGCCGCCGCCACCGCCCTCGCGCGCCGCGCCGGAGCCGCCGCTGCTGCCCGCGCCGCCGCCTCCCGCCGCCCGCCGTCGCCGTTGACCGGTCGGTTTTCTTCGGTTAAAACCCTGGTTTTTTATTTTCTGGTTTAATTCGTTAGATCGTTCTTTCCATCGGTTTATTTATTTTGCGGACGTTCGTCCGTTCGTTCGTTTAAACAAACACCGTTCACCCGTTAGTCACAGAGAGCGAACGTTCGTTCGTTAGCTTGTTTGTCAGTTTTTCTTTTTCTCGGGTTTTTCGCGATTATTCTCGATCGCGATTTCTGATCCGATTTTCGTTTTAGTTTATCTTTTCGCTCGTTTTATCGGAATTACCTGATTCAAATGCCTAGATCTTCGTCTCGAAACTCTCTTTCTGTTGAATCAACTTGAACAAGATTTTGAAAGTGTAAACTATGACTTTAGTCTAGATTAGTAATCAGATCTTGTTTCTTTCGCCGTTTGAGTTTCGTTGCTTCGTTTGATTTGATTCTTTTTGCAAACCGGAGTTCTTTAGTTGAACTTTCTGGTTAGAACTTCTTATTTGAGTTTTACCCATGCATCTTTGCTTGATTGCTTATGTATGCTATTGTTTGCTTGTGATAGAACACCCGGAGTGTGAAGCGTGCTACTACGAGTCTCTAGGTTTTGCAGATCATCAGCAAGGCAAGTAACACTTCGATCATATCCTTTATCACCCAGTTTTTATGCATTAGTTTCAACCCCTCACACATTGCATGAGTAGGATCTCTTAACTTGTTGGTTTCGGGAAGTAGATGATGAGGAAGAACCTATTACCTGTTTTATTATCAAACCCTCGGAGTTACATCTACGTTATGCCTATATTGCTATGTTATGCTTGTAGACGTGGATTGGGTTTGAGTGTATCCATGACAAATGTGCGATTGTTAATTAATGGTTCAACTTAAGGTGGCAACTTTAACACACATCTGGGTGGATTGCTTGTTTGGGCACCTGGTGATATACCAGTGTTGTCCTAGGAGATCCCGGGGATATACCATGTGATCCTATGGTCCGCCACCCAGGCTCAACGGGATCATAAGATTATTCATGCTAGAAACTTCCGTGTGCATCCACAAGCCATTATGGGCTCCGGCCTACTTGAGTATGTTGTGTGACCTCTTTCCGTTGTGGGCTAGCAGATGTAGAGGGAAAGTAGGTGTAACTGTCCACCCGGAGTAAAGAGTTAATGCTTCTGAAAGACTGTGTCTCGGTCATCCGTTTCTCAGACACCATATAGTGCGAGAAATCCAACGGAGGAGATCGAGTCTTGTGGGGAAAAGTGCGCAAACCTCTGTAGAGTGTATAAACTAATCATGGTTAGCCGTGTCCCCTGTTATGGACATCTTGAGTATCCAGCACTTGGATTATCCTATTGTATCTCATCACTCTAATTTAATTTGTTGGGTTGTTAATTACTTTAATTGGGATTGAGTTGGAGGAACCTTCTCAATGATGTTTCAACTACCATGATAGTTAAAATAAAAGGTTATTCCTTTGTTGTAGGAAAAAATTGGCTTTTCGTAAAAACATATAACCATTGAGCCTCCACCAGCCATATATGCATGTAGTGATAGCATTATTCTGTTCATTGCTCTACTGTGTTATATTGCCAGCATATTCCATGCGCTAACCCATTTTCGGGCTGCAATGTATTATGTTGCAGACTTTTCGGACGATGAGTAAAGGTGCGATAGGTCGTTGTCATGCACTCAGCTATGCCGTTGGAGTTGATGGACTAACTTTAACTTCCAAGTCTTCCGCTGTTATCATATTAGATGGCCTTAAGCCATATTTATTGTAATAAGTTCTCTTTTGAGACATTTGATGTAATAAGTGTGTGATTGCTACTCTGTTATAAATCCTTCGTGTACTATGTGTGTCAGCATTACCGATCCAGGGATGACACTGAAACACAGAGGCTTGACCGTTTGAGGTCAGGTCGCTACAATATGGTATTAGAGCACACGCTGAATGTAGGACACGACCACTAAGAAAACCATAGGTCACTCTTCTCTACTCATTTCTGACTCCTCTCCAATTTCTGCTCTTTAGGATGGTGGACACGAGGAACAAGTTTCCACAACCGGATGAAGACACCCCCTTTGGACGACACTTGAAGAAAGTCACTAGATACCTGAACATCGGAATACCAAGCTTCACCGGGACCTACAATGCCACTTTACCAGAAGAGGAGTGCTGGATGATTCAAGTTCAAGTTCCAGGAAGGACATTCACGCCGGACACTGAGCCAATAGAGTTTTCCTTTGATGCACCCACCTGGAGTCTAGGCAAGAGCATGGCAGCCCACATTGCTATGGGACGTATTGGAGAAGTCTAAAAACAAGAGCTGAAGGACACTATATACCAGATATGTGGGCGCCGAGACGAGCAATGGGAGATGATCAGCACAAGGAGGGATAGATCCATTGCAGCATTCATCCAGGAGTTAAATGAACACATTCGTCGCCTGGAGAACCAGATGTGCACAAGCATGATAGATTTGAAGAATGCAATGACAAGGATCACCGAGCTAGAAGAGGAACTCAAGGCTACACGCAAAGATTATGAGGAGGAAATCATCATACTGGTGGAGAAGAATGACAACCTAACAAAGAATCTAGGAGTATTCATGGGAGACCCTGCGCCAGGAGGATAAGACAACGATTCTACTTGCCCGGAGAACTACATCATCATCGACGACACCGACTCGGACCCCGACAATAGCGATGATAACTATGTTGATGAAGCTGGAGCGGATATTATGGAGTCTTCCACCGATCAATATTTCTAGTAGACCACCATATGATTAGTAGCATTCCCCCATGTAAATAGTATAGTCCGAGCACTATAACAATAGTTCTAGATCGTTTGTATGCCCTTGCTTGATTGATTGAGTGATATGATTGTGTTTGTCTCATCTGCATATGGGTAGTGTTTTCTCACTAGACCTAATTTCTATTCTACTCTCTTCCCACTAAACCCTCAGATGCCTCCAAGACGTGACCCCAGATTTACCTTTCCACCGGAGCTCACTCAGTTGATCTAGCAACAGAATGCCTTGATTCAGATATTAGTTCAGAACCAAGGCAACAACAACAACAACCCTCCTCCAGTTGACAACTTAGCTCGTTTTCTGAGGTTACAGCTGCCGGTGTTTTCCAGTAGCATCGAGGCAATAGTTGCAGATGATTGGCTCCGCGGGATTGGAAGGGAGTTAACCACTGCGGGATGCACATATGCTGAGAAGGTTCTTTTGCCGCGCACCAATTGGATGGACCAGCAGCCTCATGGTGGGAGAATTACACAACCACTTTTCCTATAGCCAATGTTACATGGGACCAGTTTCAGCAGGCCTTTTGCACTGCCCATGTATCAGCAGGAGCTATGGTCATGAAGAAGCGTGAGTTTCGCAACTTACGCCAAGGAGGACACATCGTTGGCCAGTATGTGGATGACTTTAGTAAGCTAGCACAATATGCCCAGATGACGTTGCTACGGATGCAGCTAAGTAGGAGAAGTTTCTGGAAGGACTGAATGATGAGCTGAGCATACAGTTGATTGTGGCAACTTTCACTAACTACCAGGAGTTGGTAGATAGAGCTCTCATGATTGAAGGGAAGTAGCAGCAGATTGAGAATCGCAATAGGAAGTATGGACAGGGGAAGTACAATTCTGGAGCTCAGCAGAAGCACCGTCTCACCCCGAACTCAGGAGGACTTGTCCATAACCATGGAGGCCACACTCACCATGGAGGAAGTTTGCATAATCATAATGGCCCAAGGAATGGGAATGGGAACGGAGCAAGTAGCAATCAGAACCGCTCTAACCCAACCACACCCGCCAAGAAGGATCAAAGTCACGTTACTTGTTTCAAGTGTGGGAAGACTGGGCACTATGCCAACGATTGTCCGGAATTGAAGAACGGCAATGGTAATGGAAGCGCTGGGAAGAAGCCCAACCCTTTCAATAGGGGACAAGTGAGCCACATGAACGTGGAGGAAGTTGAGGAGCAGCTTGATGCAGTTATCGGTAAGTTTTTGGTTAAGTCTTTTACTACAATGATTCTTTTTGATACTGGTGCATCGCATTCATACATATCAAGGGGATTCGTGGATAAGTATAAGTTTCCCACTAAGGTACTTAGGACACCCATGTTAGTAAGTTCACCAGGAGCTGAATATAAGGCAAGTCAAGGATGTTCTCAGATGCCATTGACCATTGGGAGACATGTTTTCCCCTCAGACCTGATAATTTTGGAGTCACAAGGATTGGATTTTATGCTAGGAATGGATTGGCTATCGAAGTATGGGGGAAACATCAATTGCGCGAGTAAGTCAATTTTACTCACCATACCTAAGGGAAAAAGGATCAAGTATATATCTAGGCATGTGCCTAGGAGGAGCCAAGTAAATTCTCTCACGGGAGTTGTTCAGGAGGAAGTGCCGGTAGTGCAGGATTACCCGGATGTATTTCCATAGGAGCTACCAGGCATGCCGCCAGATCGAGATATCGAATTTTTGATAGAGCTGTTGTCAGGCACCGGGCCAATATCAAAGAGGCCATACCGGATGCCCGCAAATGATCTAGAAGAGATCAAGAAGCAGATTAAGGAGTTATTGGAGAAAGGTTACATCCGATGGAGCTCATCCCCATGGGGAGCCCTAGTTTTGTTGGTGGAGAAGAAGGATAAGTCCCTAAGAATGGTGGTTGATTATAGGGCATTGAATGAAGTGACGATCAACAACAAGTACCCATTGCCGATGATCAATGATTTATTTGACCAATTGACAGGAGCTAAAGTGTTTTCGAAGATCGATCTGCGATCGGGATATCACCAATTGAAGAACCGGGAGAAGGATATACCTAAAACAGCTTTGACCACAAGGTACGGGCTGTATGAGTATACGGTTATGTCATTTGGATTGATGAATGCCCCTACCTATTTCATGAGTATGATGAACAAGGTGTTCATGGAGTTCTTGGATAAGTTTGTTGTGGTTTTCATTGATGATATTTTGGTATACTCGAAGAACGAAGAGGAACACAAGGAGCATTTGCGTTTAATTCTCGAGAAGCTCAAGGAACATCAGTTGGATGCCAAGTTCAGCAAATGCGAGTTCTGGTTGAAGGAAGTTGGATTTCTTGGACATGTTATATCAGGAGAAGGTATAGGAGTGGATCCCAGCAAGGTTCAGTCAGTCACGGAGTGGTTGGCACCCACCTCAGTCGGAGAGATCCGCGGTTTTCTTGGACTCGCGGGATACTATCGGAGATTTATTGAGAATTTCTCTAAGATTGCAAAACCTATGATGGCATTGTTGAAGAAGGACACTAAGTTCCATTGGACTGATGAATGTGAAGCAAGTTTCCAGGAGTTGAAGAAATGTTTTACTACAGCCCCAGTGCTGATTCTGCCTGATATACGCAAGGATTTCCAAGTGTATTGCGACGCCTCTCCCTTAGGACTTGGAGGAGTACAGATGCAAGACGGGAAAGTTGTCTCGTATGCCTCATGACAACTTAAACCGCATGAATTGAATTATGCCATGCATGATTTGGAGTTAGCAGCTATGGTGCACGCGCTCAAGACCTGGAGAAACTTTCTCATTGGAAATCGTTGTGATGTATACGCAGATCACAAGAGTTTGAAGTACATCTTCACTCAGAAGGAGCTTAACCTCAGGCAGAGGAGATGGTTGGAGCTTATAAAGGATCATGACATGAAGTTGCATTATCACCCAGGAAAGGCCAATGTCGTAGCAGACGCTTTGAGCCATAAGAGTTATGTTAACACCCTCGTAAGCGGAGGGATGCCTAAATAGTTAGCCGGGGATCTGAGGGAGCTACGTTTGGAGATTGTTCCTAGAGGTTTTATTGCAGCAATGGATGTTCAGTCCACATTGTTGGGAAATATTCGAGAAGCTCAGAAGGATGACAAGGAGATTGCCGAGATAAAGTTGAAGATGAGTGAAGGGAAAGCCAAAGGTTTTCATGAGGATGAGCACGACACCTTGTGGTTTGAAGACCGTATATATGTGCATAATAATGCAGAGATCAGGAAGTTGATACTACAGGAAGCTCATGACTCGCCATACTCAATACGCCCCGGTAACACCAAGATGTATTTGGATATGAAGGAGCGTCTTTGGTGGACTGTATGAAGAAGGATATTGCCGAGTATGTAGCCGTATGTGATGTATGTCAGAGAGTAAAAGTAGAACATTAGAAACCAGCAGGATTACTGCAACCTATGCCGATAACCGAATGGAAGTGGGATAAGCTTGGCATGGATTTTATCACTGGATTGCCCAGGACCCGATCAGGATATGATTCTATCTGGGTAGTAGTGGATCGCTTGACCAAAGTAGCCCACTTTATCCCAGTGAAAACCACCTATAAAAGTGTGAAGTTGGACAAGATATATATGAACAGGATCGTATGTCTTCATGGAGTTCCGAGGACGATCGTATATGATAGAGGAACATAGTTTACTTCAAAGTTCTCGCACCAGCTGCACCAGACCTTGGGTACCAGGCTGGAGTTCAGTACAGCTTTTCACCCGCAAACAGATGGACAGACAAAGCAAGTCAATCAGATTCTGGAGGACATGTTGAGAGCTTGTGCGCTAGACTATGGATCTAGTTGGGATGACAACCTGCCCTACACAGAGTTCTCATACAACAACAACTACCAGGCCAGTTTGAAGATGGCACCTTTCAAAGCCCTGTATGGAAGAAGATGACGAACACCGTTGATGTGGGATGAAGTTGGAGACCGTTAGTTGTTTGGACCAGATTTGATTAAGGAGTCCGAAGAGAAGGTTAAGCTGATTCGAGATAGACTCAAGGTAGCTCAGTCCCGAAAGAAGAGTTATGCAGATTCAAAACATAAGGAGGTGGTCTATGAAATCGGAGACAGAGCGTATCTGCGAGTATCACCACTTCGAGGAGTTAAGCGTTTTGGAGTTAAAGGAAAGTTAGCCCCGAGACTTGTCGGACCGTACCGTGTTTTGGAATGCATGGGAGAGGTTTCCTACAAGTTGGAGTTACCCGAAGAACTGTTGGGTGTACATGATGTGTTTCACGTTTCCCAGTTGAAGAAGTGACACGCAGAGATGGCCGATATCCCTATGAGGGATACAGTACCCCTGGAAGCGAGTCAGTTGGACAGTGATTTTACATATGAGGAGAAACCTGTCAAGATTCTAGAGTTTGCCAGTCGAGTCACACATAGTAAGGTTATCAAGTTCTACAAAGTTCAGTGGAGCCACCATACCGAGGATGAAGCCACCTGGGAGCGAGAGGATGATCTGGGAAAAGACCACCCGCACCTATTTTCTAGCCAACCCGAATCTCGAGGGCGAGATTCATCTTAAAGGGGGTAGGTTTGTAACATCCCAAATTTTCAATTTGGAATGTTATGCAATAGATCATCATTGCATATCATATTTTTATTGCATTTCGTTTTGTGATCCACGAAATTCTAAGCAACTCAAGGACCCTCGGAGAGAGTTGTGGATTTCACCGTTTTCATATTTGAATTTTATCAAATATTGAAACGAGGATCATTTGTTTTATTATTTTTCTCTCCGAAAATATTTCATATTAAAATATATGAGCGGAGATAAATATGACTTCTCCAAAATAAATGAAATATTGAGAGGAAAAATATTAAAATCAAATAAGTTATTTTATTTGGATTTTATGCTATTTTATTTGAATTAGGAAAAATATGCGTTTTTCAAAATTTGCATTATGCCCAAATAAATGTTCACCTTGTCCGGATATTTTTAGAGGACGGGGAAAATTTATTTCGGGATTTTTGGAGTCCGTTTAGTATTTCTTTTCTTTGTTTTTCTGCACGTGAATTATTTTTTTTAAGGAGACACCTACGGGCCGTATCCGGCCCGGACTCTCCCCAGGCGCCTCCTTATAAGCCGCGCCGCCGCAGCCCACCGCCACACCAACAGCCCACACCGCCGCCCAAACCCTGCACCGACGCCACCCTAGCGCGCCGCCGCCGCCCGCAGCCGCCGCCGCCGCCCGCCGGATATCTTCGCCATTGACCGGTCGGTTTTCTTCGGTTAAAACCCCGATTTTTTTATTTTCCGGTTTAATTCGTTAGATCGGTATTTCCGTCGGCTTATTTATTTTGCGGGCGCTCATCCATTCGTTCGTTTAAACGAACGCCGTTCACCCGTTAGTCACAGACAGCGAAGGTTCGTTCGTTAGCCAGTTCGTCAGTTTTTCTTTTTCTCGGGTTTTTCGTGATTATTCAAGATCGCGATTTCTGATCCGATTTTCATTTTAGTTTATCTTTTCGCTCGTTTATCGCAATCGGGCGATTCAAACGCCTAGATCTTCGTCTCAAAACCCTCTTTCTGTTTAATCAACTTGAATAAGATTTTGAAACTGTAAAATTTGACTTCAGTCCACATTAGTAATCAGATCTTGTTTCTTTCGCCGTTTGAGTTTCGTTGCTCCGTTTGATTTGATTCTTTTTGCAAACTGGAATTCTTAAGTTCAACTTTCTGGTTAGATCTTCTTATTTGAGTTTTACCCGTGCATCTTTGCTTAATTGCTTATGTATGCTATTGTTTGTTTGCGATAGAACACCCGGAGTGCGAAGCGTGCTACTATGAGTCTCTAGGTTTTGCCGATCATCAGCATGGCAAGTAACACTTTGATCATATCCTTTATCACCTAGTTTTTATGCATTAGTTTCAACCCCTCACGCCTTGCATGAGTAGGATCTCTTAACTTGTGGGGTTTGGGAAGTAGATGATGAGGTAGAACCTATTACATGTTTTATTATCAAACCCTAGGAGTTACTTCTATGTTATGCCTATATTGCTATGCTATGCTCGTAGACGTGGATTGAGTTTGAGTGTATCCATGACAGATGTGAGATTGTTAATTAATGGTTCAACTTAAGGTGGCAACTTTAATACACATCTGGGTGGATTGCTTGTTTGGGCACCTGGGGATATACCAGTGTTGTCCTAGGAGATCCCGGGGATATACCGTGTGATCCTCCTACGGTCTGCCACCCAGGCTCAAAGGGATCATAAAGATTATTCATGCTAGAAACTTCATGTGCATCCACAAGCCATTATGGGCTCTGGCCTACTTGAGTATGTTGTGTGACCTCTTTCCGTGGTGGGCTAGCAGATGTAGAGGGAAAGTAGGTGTAACTGTCCACCCGGAGTAAAGAGTTAATGGTTCTGAAAGACTTTGTCTCGGTCATCCGTTTCTCAAACACCATGTAGTGCGAGAAATCCAACGGAGGAGATCGAGTCTTGTGAGGAAAAGTGCGCAAACCTCTGCAGAGTGTATAAACTAATCATGGTTAGCCGTGTCCCCGGTTATGGACATCTTGAGTATCTAGTACTTGGATTATCCTATTGTATCTCATCACTATAATTTAATTTGTTGGGTTGTTAATTACTTTAATTGGGATTGAGTTGGAGGAACCTTCTCAATGATGTTTCAACTACCATGATAGTTAAAATAAAAATGTATTCCTTTGTTGTAGGGAAAAATTGGCTTTTCGCAAAAAGATATATCCATAGAGTCTCCACCAGCCATATATGCATGTAATGATTGCATTATTCTGTTCATTGCTCTACTGTGTTATATTGCCAGCATATTCCTTGTGCTGACCCGTTTTCTGGCTGCAACGTATTATGTTGCAGGCTTTTCAGTTGGCGAGTAAAGGTGCGATAGGTCGTTGTCATACATTCAACTGTGCCGTTGGAGTTGATGGACTCACTTTATCTTCCAAGTCTTCCGCTGTTATCGTATTAGATGGCCTTAAGCCATATTTATTGTAATAAGTTCTCTTTTGAGACATTCGATGTAATAAGTGTGTGATTGCTACTGTAATACCCACGATGCGGCTATATCTCCCACGTGTCAAGCACGACTTAGAGGCATAGCCGCATGGTAGGTTTGTCGCAAGAGGGGTAATCACACATCTCATGTATTGAATAAGAAAGGGATAAAGAGTTGGCTTACAATCGCCACTTCACACAAATACAAGTTAAACATACATCATCCAGAATACAATCAAGGTCTGACTAAGGAACCAAAATAATAGAAGACAACCACAAATGCTAGATCCCCGATCATCCCAACTGGGCTCCACTACTGATCAACCGGAAACGAAAACAACACAACGAACAAGATCTTCATCGAGCTCCCACTTGAGCTTAGTTGCGTCATCTGCACTGGTATCATCGGCACCTGCAACTGTTTGGAAGCATCTGTGAGTCACGAGGACTCAGCAATATCACACCCGCGAGATCAAAACTATTTAAGCTTATGGGTAGGATAGGGAAATGAGGTGGAGTTGCGCAAGCACTAAGCATATATGGTGGCTAACTTACGCAAATAAGAGCGGGAAGAGAAGCAATGCAACGGTCGTGAACTAGAAGTGATCCAGAAGTGATCCTGAATCTACTTACGTTTAAGCATAACACAAGAACCGTGTTCACTTCCCGGACTCCGCCGAGAAGAGACCATCATGGCTACACACACGGTTGATTCATTTTAATTAAGTTAAGTGTCAAGTTCTCTACAACCGGACATTAACAAATTCCCATCCGCCACATAACCGCGGGCACGACTTTCGAAAGTTCAAAACCCTGCAGGGGTGTCCCAACTTAGCCCATCACAAGCTCTCACGGTCAACGAAGGATATTCCTTCTCCCAGGAAGACCCGATCAGACATTAGACTTGGAATCCCGGTTACAAGACATTTCGATAATGGTAAAACAAGACCAGCGCCGCCCGATGTGCCGACAATCCCGATAGGAGCTGCACATATCTCGTTCTCGGGGCAACACCAGATAGGTCAAGCTATGAGTAAAACCAGCCCTCGAGTTGCCCCGAGGTGGCCCCGCAGGCTGCCCAGTTCAGACCAACACTTAGACAAGCACTGGCCCGGGGGTTAAAATAAAGATGACCCTCTGGTTGGACGACCCAAGGGAAGGGTAATATGTTGTCAGGCAAATGTAAAACCAAGGTTGGGCCTTGCTGGAGGAGTTTTATTCAAAGCAAACTGTCAAGGGGTTCCCATAACACCCAACCATGTAAGGAACACAAAATCAAGGAACATAACACTGGTATGACGGAAACTAGGGCGGCAAAAGTGTAACAAAACACCAGGCATAAGGCTGAGCCTTCCACCCTTTACCAAGTATATAGATGCATTAATTAAATAATTGATATTGTGATATCCCAAAATATCCATGTTCCAACATGGAACAAACTTCAGCTTCATCTGCAACTAACAACGCTATAAGAGGGGATGAGCAAAAGCGGTAACATAGCCAAACAACGGTTTGCTAGGAAAAGTGGGCTAGAGGCTTGACATGGCAATATGGGAGGCATGATATAGCAAGTGGTAGGTATCGCGGCATAGCAATAGAGCGAGAAACTATCAAGCAAAGATAGAAGTGATTTCGAGGGTATGGTCATCTTGCCTGAGATCCCGCAAGGCAGAAGAACGAGTCCATGAAGAAGACAAACAGACGTAGTCGAACGAATCCTCACAAACACGACGTTATCGGAACTAACCCGAAGAAGCAACACCGGAAAGAAGCAAACAACATGGTAAACAACCATCACATGAACATGGCATGATGCACAACCAAGTATGATGCATGTCCAGTTTAATGAGGCATGGCATGACGAAGTGCACAAACAAAACTACAATTTAAGTGGAGCTCAATATGCAATGAGTTGCAAATTGACGGAACACCACATCAATTATTTAGTTCTCTCCCATTTAAGTACTCAACAAAATTAAATGTTGGTTAGCATGGCAAGGGGTGAAGCATAAGAAAGCTACCTATCTAGACAAGTTTAAATGAGGCCGGAACAACAAACAACAATTCCGGAAAATCCTCATATGCATATATTAGGTTTGGTACTGATCTGCCCCAAACCATATTTTAGAGTTTTTAAACATGCAAGATGAGTACACCATGTTAAACTAGGCATTTTTCTACCCCATTTACATATAAAGTTTATTTAAAACCGAGCTACGGTTATTTAGTTATGAATTAAATCATTTAGCATGGCAATATAGCAAAACAAAGAAAACACCAAGTTTAAACATTTTTAACATGCATGAAAGTGGCATATTATTAATC